>NC_050458.1:65664357-65851382 GCF_903995425.1 Onychomys torridus | reverse complement strand
GAGGGAGAATTTTGTCACCTAAGCCTTGTCCCTGGGTTGATGTGGCTGCAAGCTGAATGGCTCTCAGCTTTAACCACCCAGTCATCTTTTTAAATGTTGGCCTCCTAAATAATTTGAGAGACCATGTAGTCAGTGTCTTTTCAGTGCTGAGAGTCTCCCAAGTCTGGAGAACCTCCTGAAGGAGGACATCCATGTGTCGATGTGTCTGGGGAGGTCACCCAGGAAGGAGGACATCCATGTGTCAGTGTGTCTGGGGAGGTCACCTGGGAAGGAGGGCATCCATGTGTCAGTGTGTCTGGGGAGGTCACCGGGGAAGGAGGGCATCTATGTGTCAGTGTGTCTGGGGAGGTCACCCGGGAAGAACATCTGTGTGTCAGTGTGTCTGGGGAGGTCACCCGGGAAGGAGGACATCTCTTGGATGGAGAGAGAAGCTGCAGGAAGAGAAAGAAAGTGTGAACACAGGAAAGAGTGAGAGACAGAGCCAGGAAGAGAGTGCCAGGGCCATGAGGAGGGTGCTCCCTGTGTGGCTGACTCAGCCGTGAACTGCAGCCTCCTGAAGACGAGGACGCCAGCCTGTCCTCTGAAAACATGGTGGATACAGGTGTGCTGGCTGGACAGCGCTACCTTTTCTGTTGATGGAGACAGCATTTCTGCCAAATATACTATCCAGAGCGCTCACTATCTGCTAGGGTGTCCTGAGGCGCTTGATAGATAGTTTAGCTTGTTTAATTAGTTCCGTGTGTGTATGCATGTACACGTGTGTGTTAGTATAGGTGTGTGCAGATACACATATGTGCACATGCGCATGGAGACCAGAGGTCAGGAGGCTGGGCTGGCACCAGTGAGCTCCAGGGATCTGCCCATCTCTGTCTCACCAGCACCAGGCTTACACACATGCACTGCTATGGGTTCTTACATGAGTGCTAGGGATCCAAACTCAGGTTCTCATGCTTGTGCCGTGAGCATTTTACCGACAGCCGTTGCTCCCAGCCCCCAACTTGTTTAATTCTCACCCAAATTAATTAATTAATTAATTAATTAACTAACTAACTAACTAATTAAAATTGGAATTTTAAAAACAGCTCCTTTTCATGGTCCCACAGGTACTCCCGACCTCAGTATTTATACTTTTGATGGCGGCTGCTCTGATAAAAATGTAATGGCACAATGTAGACTAGAGCACCTTCCACGTAACCGAAGGTCTGTGCTGGGCTCTGCACTCACTGCCTTACACGCATCATCTCGCACCTTTAACCACGTGTGGTGTGTGTGTGTGTGTGTGTGTGTGTGTGTGTGTGTGTGAGATGAGAGCGGAGCAGCTCACTTCCTGCTCAGGCTGTGAGTCACTGCTGAGCCCTAGAGGTCAGTCACGTCGCTTTAGGTCATCCAGTTCACGAGTGCTGATGCCAGCTGAACTGGGGGGTCAGACTCCAGGGGACAAGCTCCTGGCCATGGTGGCCGTCCTGTGCCTAGTGCACTGAGCCGTATGTGTAACTAGATCATTGCTGATAGGGAGGGGCCTGCCCCTCCCCCTTGATGTGAAGGAAACCTGAGGGTCCACAGGCAAGTCCCTCCAGTCACAGCAGGAACAGTGACAGCACCTACCCAGAGGAAGGCTCATGTGCCCTATTTTCTCTCTACACCAGTGATCCTCAACCTTCCTAACGCTGCGACCCTTTAATACAGCTCCTCATGTGGTGACCCCCAACTGTAACATTATTTTTATTGCTACTTCATAACTGTCATTTTGCTACTGTTGTGAATCCTAATGTAAATGTCTGTTTTTTTTCGGATGGTCTTAGGTGACCCCTATGAAAGGGTGGTTTGACCCCACCCCCACCCCCACCCTGCCAAGGGGTATTGACCCACAAGTTGAAAAAAACTCACTCTCTCTGTCTCTGGTTAAATTACAGGAAATGGAACAGTTGGGATCATAAAACTCAAGTTCCTCATCCAGCGAAGATGTTTTTCACAAAGCTGAACTTCAAACCATCCAGACCCACATCTCAAGACCAAGGTGGTGGAAAACAGACAGATGGACATCTCAAGACCAAGGTGGTGGAAACCAGACAGATGGCCATCTCAAGACCAAGGCGGTGGAAACCAGACAGATGGACATCTCAAGACGAAGGCGGTGGAAACCAGACAGACAGATATCTTAAGACCAAGGTGGTGGAAACCAGACAGACGGACATCTCAAGACCAAGGCGGTGGGTTTGCAAGACCCCAACCCCAGTTACACTGATGAAATAAAAATAAAATTCTCCCTGGAGCTGGGCACCCTGTAAGCCTAGCACCCAGGAAACTAATGCAGGAAGATTACTACAAATCTGAGGCCAGCCTGGGCTAAATAACAAGCACTGGGTTAGTTAGGGCTGCATAGTAAGCCCCCAATTTTAAAAACGAAACCCACCAACAATCAAATAAACAAATATAAACAAAAATTTCCAGTGTTTCCCCAAGAACAGGATGGCTGCTGTCAACCATGTTGCCTGTCCTTTCTCCAGCCAGCTGGCTGTGGCTTGAGGTGATGGCTTTATTTTAGGTAGGGTGGGTATCTGACTGGCTCCCTGGTTGCTAAGAAAATGGTTGCCTTGGTTTTCAGATTGAAGGGCCCCAGTGAGAGCCACGTGGGAGTTTGCGTGGGAAAAGAAGTCTGTGAAGAGAACTTGCCTCGGCTTCTTTCTCTCAGAACTCCCTCTTTTCCCAAGGTAAATTTAGTTTGCTTCCCCAAAAAAGAAAATGAAAAGGTTCTCTTATTTCCATAAATTCTTACAGTACATATTTGGAAATCTGGTTCCGTTCCCTTTTTATCTCCTCCCTTCTCCAAATGTCTGCAGCTCAGCGGCTCGACTGTGGAAGATGAAGCCCTGACTGTTCACATTTGAGAAATGACATAATTTCCACACTACACAGTGCAAGGCTCCGAGTCCTACCAGATCAAGGGGGTTCTCCACCCTCCTGGCGGCCCAAAGATCCCCACGGTCACCTGTTCCCTAACCTTTATCTATATCCCGGGGCTGGGGTGAGCCTCGGACAATCAGCTCCACAGAGGGTACAATGAGTGTGGGAAGTGGGGAAGATCCTTCACTCAATGGGGAGGCTTGTTAGTTTCTCTTTAGTTCATTATTACTTTATTTTGAGTCAGGGTCTCATTATGCTGCCTCACGGGGTTCACTGGATCTCCCTGCCTCTGCTTCCCTAGTGACAGAATAGATACACACACTGTGCCTGATATTTATACAGGGCTTTGCTGTTATGGCCAGGCCCCACAGGTCCCCAAGGCAAAGTGTTCGTTGTGGGGAATGAGCTTAGATAAAGGAGTGAAGTGTTCGAAGGTTTGTGGAGTTTCTCCTACATTGCTTCTGGATACTTTTAGAGGGATTGCCCACACATCTCAGTCCTAGGAATACTGGAAACCGTCTTCAAAGTGCGCCTGTTAAGTTCATCATGACGGAGACTTTGAGGGACCAACAAGTTTCTGGTAGGAGTCTCCCTCAGCTGCTCTGGACAACTTTCAGCAGCTTTTGGCTAGGCAGGAAAGAGTCCCCAGGGCCTCTGCACTTTCAGCTGAATCAAAGAGGTGATGGCAGACACTGACAGCTCTGGCTGGATGATGCTGGAGAGGCCGTGAGTGTGCCACCAGGGAATCAGCCCCTCCACCCACTGTCACTAATGCTCTCCACTCCCCAGGGAATCAGCCCCTCCACCCACAGTCACTAACGTTCCCCCCTCCCCAGGGAATCAGCCCCTCCACCCACAGTCACTAACGCTCCCCCCTCCCCAGGGAATCAGCCCCTCCCTCAGCTTTATTTACCGGCCCACATCCGACCCAGCCCTGGAGCTTAAGGCTCTGCTAGCTGGGGATTTGGTGGAGTCTACTGCACACGGCCAAGTGAGTTTTCAATAGGATGGTGTGAGGAAGGGCAGAGAGATTTTTCTCCTTAAGAACGGGGTTCTAGAACTCTCACTACAGTATCTAAACCTTTAGGTAGGCAAGAGTCTGTTTCACTGGTTCAAAATCAATGAAATCTTTGGACTAGCTCAACGTCAGAGCTTCCCAACTTTAAGTCTGGGAAACAGGAATGATTACTCATTCAATGCTTTTAATGTAGCAGGCAGTAAATACAGCAGTCAGTGGGTAAAATCAGTTGATGTCTTCAGTCTCCTCATACTACTCAGTTCTAGCTCATCAGCTTCAGATAAAGGGGTCAAGACACAGGACAGGACAGGAGGGTGTCTGGGGTTGCGTGGCAGGACAGGTACAGGCTACGGGAACAGTCGGGCCTACCAACAGAGCTATGCCGGATGGCCACAACTGCAGCCACAGCCTCCTCCAGCCCGAGGGATGCTCCATCTTTTCTTTTTAATGCATGGC
Source organism: Onychomys torridus (assembly GCF_903995425.1). Classification (NCBI taxonomy): domain Eukaryota; kingdom Metazoa; phylum Chordata; class Mammalia; order Rodentia; family Cricetidae; genus Onychomys; species Onychomys torridus. The sequence goes on along the minus strand of NC_050458.1, from coordinate 65,847,004 downwards.
TAGTGGAAAGTAGAGAATGTGAGAGCAGACAAGGTCAGTTTCTAAGGTGCAAGTGCTCCAGTGGCTTATATCCAATTACGGCTTCCAGAAGGGATTCCAAGCACAGGGAAGCCCAGTCTGGCAATGTTGTCTGAGTCTCCACAATGGCTGCACCCTGTGCCAGGGTGCAATGCCTGGCCACTGCCACAAGCAATCAGTAATTGCTGCTCTGGATAGATCATTCTCTTGTTCGCACGCCCTGCCGATCATGAATGTGTCTACGGAGTTTGTTCTTCTTCCTCAACTGCCACGTACACTTGGAAAGATCCTGTCTTGGTCTCTAAGTGAATACCAAACTGAGTTAAAATTCTCAGACTAGAGAATTCTTACACTCTGCAGTAATTTGCCTGAAACCTCAAAACACAAGCCACAAAGCTTGAAGATGTTCCTTCAGACACTGACCGCAACGGGAACTGAAAACTAGAATGGACGGTGTCTGTTCAGGCAGCTGGAGGGAAGCTGCTCCATTTTGAACAGTTAGACATACTTGACTTGACGCTCTCCTAAGCCCAGTTATGGTGTGTCTCATTTTTCCTCTGGGAGACCAATAATCCTACAGGGTTCTTAGGGATTCTCTTTCCATGGCACTCCTACCCCAACACACACACACACACACACATATCCTGTGGCTAGCAGGACACTAAGTGACATCATCTAAAGGACTATGGTTAGTGCTGAGGCAGTTTGTGTGTATACTCTGAGAATAGCTATCTAAAGGTAAAGCAGCACCGAAGAAGAAAATCCTCACGGAAATGAGACTCCCGTATGAGGGCTCCCAGTCACTGGGTTACCTCCCACAGGAGCCTGGGACACACACAGGACTGCAGAGAGGGTGGTGGTTGCTAGAGGTACCATGGCCTAAGGGAAAATTCTCAGCAATTCCATGGTAGGCCAAGCTGTGTCAGGGAGAAAATGGAGCCTGGAGAAGTCAGCACAGCAACATCACTGGAGACCGGTTAGGACTGGAAAGTGGCGGCTTCTCCCCTGTGGCAAAAAGTCTTGGGGAGAGACTCTTGGTTTGGGGCTTATTCCATCACACATTACACGTTATCTGTGGATGTGTGGGGTGTCTGGAGAGTGGCAGAATTAGGGGCTGTCAAATGCACAGAACGTGTTCCTTCAGAAAACATCTAAAGGGCTGCAAGTCACTAGAGAGGAAAAGAGAATGTTGTGAGGCCAAGGCCAGGAAGGGACTCCATTATGTGGAATGCACCGCTCTACCCACAGCATTTACCCAGGACAGTTTCACTGGGACCCTGGGGACCCTCCAGCCATTCCCCACTCTTCCTCCAACCTTCTTGCCTCTGTATAATGCTGGAGGCAGATCTTAGGTCTTTATTTGATTCATTGAATACAGCTTCGGGAAGACAGTCTGTGGCCCTGGTTTCTATGTTTGGTAAGATCTATTCCAAAGGCTCAGAGTTTTGCAAAGCTCACATCAAGGGGCAGGGTTTCATTTACCACACACTGCACACTCCCAGATCAGTTGCTCTGACAGGGACCCGGGCACATACCTTCCACTAGCGTATTTGTGACGACACTCATGATGCTGTTGATCCTGTCCTTCCGTCCGTGGGAGCCGAGCTGCTCCATGGAGACCAAAAGAGACCCAGGGCCTTTCTTCTTGATTTCCACTTCGGTTGTTGCCTAAAAAAATAAAGAAACACAATAAAGCACATAGTGAAGTTTGGCAAACGCAAGGCTTGGATGCCACTGGATTGACAGTCCCCAGTGTGAGTAAGAGTCTTGTGATCTGCATCGCTTTCTTAGAGTCTTGAATGGTTTTCATTAGTTCTGTGAGACTCCCATATGTGTTTTGATTATGTGTACTCCCTTTCCCAACTTCTCCCAGGTCCGCTTTCCCCCTTTCCCTACCAACTCTGTGTTCTCCTACCTCTCCCAGCAGCCAGGGGTTGACTTCATGCCCACCTCCCCTCTCCACACTGGCATCTGGTCTGGCTTGAGCTGCCACAAGTCTGATCCAGCTGTGAGCTCTGCGAGCTACAGTTAACAACTGGCCTGGCAAGACATCCTGATAGTAACCACTTTCTAACTGGATGTAGGTCCTGATCCCTAAGACACTTAAAACAAATAACTTGACCCTATAATCCAACTCACTTTAAGAAACAGAATGCAGTAAGTTGGCCACGGATCGTATTTAATCAAATCTTCAATGAGCCAAGACTCTGGCTGGGACCCGAACACCTCATCTGGTTAAGCATGAAGTAGGAAAACTGCAGCCTGTGGCACCACAACCCTGCCTTCTTGTCCTCCTCTTACAGCCACAACATTTGGCTGGAGTCGAACTATTGCCAAAAGAAGTCAAATTCACCTCGACCCGGAACTCAGGAGGTTGAGCTCCTTCCTGGACGCTGCTTCTTCCTGGAGAAGTGCCATCCCTGTCTCTTCCAAATGGTGAGCAAATATCAGCCTGGCTAAGCGTTATGAAGCTGGGCTCTAAGACTGGTCTTTTTTTTTTTTTTGGTTTTTCGAGACAGGGTTTCCCTGTGTAGCTTTGGGCCTTTTCCTGGAGCTCACTTGGTAGCCCAGGCTGGCCTCGAACTCACAGAGATCTGCCTGGCTCTGCCTCCTGAGTGCTGGGATTAAAGGCGTGCACCACCACCGCCCAGCAATAAGACTGATCTTAAGTACATTGCATCATATGCTTCTCTGGACATTTAAAAGTGGCCAATTAAAAAAACAACATCTCATTTTTATGTTGGGTGTAGTGACTCACACTTTTGATCCCAGCACTAGCGAGACAGAGACAGGTGGATCTCTGTGAGTTCAAGGCCAGCCTATTCTACAGAGTGAGTTCCAGGACAGTCAGAGCTACATAGTAAAATACTATCTTGAAAAAAAAAAACCAAACCCATTTAACTAACTAATTAATTAATTCATATGAGTCGAGAGAAGCATGCCAGATCAGTTCTAAAATGGTCTTGGTTGTCTTGGAAATAAAACACTTCTAAGGAGCTCCCAAACCCCTTGGTCCTTACACGCTTTAGATCTGAAAGATGGCAGAGGGTAATTCCTAGCAGATGACAAAATTTATCTCATCAAAGTGTTGACTCACACTGTCTTACCGACCAACACATTTGGTTCACGTGGGCCTTACTTGTTTGTGTAGCAGAGCTACAGAAGAAATGGAGAGGATGAAGTACTGATTTCCTTGGGGATTCTAACTTAGTACTATAAAGACATCTGTATATGTATATGTATGACTTACCCATTATCTTAGATAAATACACATTTCTCTGAGGAGCCACTTTTTGCTATAGTTTCCATTCTGATAGAACATTTGACAAATCAGATTAACCTACTACACTGCAGAAATGACAATCATGTAAAAATGAACATATAAAGGCTCTGTATATTAGACACTTACTCCTGCCATTGGATTGAGTCTAGATTGTTACTGAGCTGACCCTTCGATCAATCTACAGTGTATATGACAGATGGTTTTCAGAATGTTCTCTCCCAAAGAACCAGATGACGACTAAGGAATGGGAAATCACATATAATACGGTTTCAGTATCTTAATTTTTTCTGCATCTGTATAAAACAAGATATAACTTCTTCAGAATATATTAATAATGACCTTAAAAACCAAGATTAGCTGAAAGCAGAGTCTCAGAGATCGAGTGAGCTCACTGGGCCATCACTTGGGGACCGCTACTAAGGAAGCCCACATTCTTGCCTCTGCAGTGCCGCGGCCTAGACTCACGCCCTGTGCTCCCAGTCTTAGCGGTTGTTTAAAATCTCCACATCAACCACGAAAAGTTGACCTTCCAGCTTATTAAATCAGAAGAACTGTTATTCCTGTCTTCTTCTGGCCAGTGGAAGGAGACCAGAGCGAGGCTACGGGGAAGTCGGTGTCGTCAGACTGAGAGAACAAAGCGACGTGTAAGATCACCTCACAGACACGGAGAATCAGCATCTACAAATCAGCGCCTCTGCGACACTGTAGCTCAACAAACCTGAAGGAAACAGGCAGCTTCAGCCTGACCAGACAGCGACATCACCACGCCTCTGGCTCAGACTTTAAACCCTTTCTTAATACAGGAAAGAAGCTGTCTTCTCTCATCCCTCCTACCAGCTGAATCGGAAGTCCACACTAGTGCAATAAAGAAATAAAAAGGTAAATATGGCAGCTATTTATAGAAAATATTACTGTATACATAGAAACTCTATGAAATTTTCTCCAAACCCTCCATAGCTAACAGAACCAAGATGCTACAATGTATAGAATGGAAAAATCTACTATATTTCTATATCCCAGCAATACTTCAAAAATAAAGCTCTAAAAATTATATCTTTATGGTAATATAGAATAAAACTATTTAAATATGTGAGACTCTCATGATAAATTATGCAACTTTCCTGAGAGATACTTCAGGAGACTTAAATAAAGGAGTATATTTTTATTTATACTAAATAAATGATGTCCACTGATACTAAAATTAAGATGTCCTCTTTCTTCAAACAGACTCACCAGTTGAGTGTAATGCCTAACAAAGTTCAAGGCTTTTAGGAAGAAACTGATGTCTCTTAAGTTAATAAGGACACGTAAAGGCTGGAGAAAGAAAAAGGAATCTTTAGAGAGACTGAGAATGTTAAAATAACTTCCTGAAGGACATCCGTCACACACCTCTAAATGCACACAGATTTTTGTTTAAAAGATTTGCACTACCCCATTTTAGAAACTTCTTACGAGGTGGGAATGAAGAAAGCTAGCATGCGTTGACACATTCAGAGAAAGTGCAGGGAGCAGAGCGGACGCTAGATATAGGCTCACAGTGCCTAGAACAAGGCACTTGCCTGAGGTACCAACATGATGGAAGAAGAAAGCCTTCGCAAGTGGCACTGAAAGACTAGGTACCCATCAGGTTAATCTTCACTTCACTTCATATACAAAAATTAATTTGAGAAGACCGAGGATGTGAATATGAAACAAAAGTCATTAAGTTGTCAACAACATTTTCATAACATTGAAGGCAGAGGCTGAGTTCTTGACCAAGATGCAGAAAGCAATACCATAAAGTAAAAACTGATGTTGGATTTTCTCATAATGGACCTGTATTTAGAGCATCAAAGAAACTAGCAACAATTCAATAAAAATGAGTTAACAGTGGTCAAGAGATCTTAAACAATGTGCTAAAGAGGATATATACATTCTCACAGCTCAACTCCCTCTGATACTGTATGCCCCAGCCTCACCAGGGCTCAAGATAGGCTTCATACTAGCCTTGGAATCAGGTAGGATCTTCACGCTCCTTCTGGTTCCCCAGGCTTATCCCCAGGTTTGTAGGAGACTACCTACTGTGCCGTTTCTTCCTCTCTGCCCCATTCCCAGGGACTAAGGAATTCTCCCCTACAGCCTGCTTTCTTCACCCATTCCTTTGTCTCTCCCTGGTAACCAGCTGGCCATGGTCCTGTCCTCCAATGTCAATTACCCAGGATTATTATCCCTAGCTCTGTGACAACCACTAGCATGGGCCTGTCTTCCCTGTGGATCCACAGATTCTTTTGGCAGACACAGCTTTCCTTCCTCATGTACCCTCTCAGCCCCCATCTCCCCAACCTTCTGGCCCATCCCCATTGCGGTATATCACCTCCCCAAACCCAGAAACAAGTTCTACCCAGGATTCCCAGTGGTCACACCCAGCAGGGACTAAGTCCGAGAGGGCAACAGAAACCAACCAAGACAAGACCAAATCAACACTTAGAACCACAGTCATCCCAGACCCAGATGCCCAGACTCCAGCCTAAAAACACAATCAGTATCAACCAGGACAGTATTTCCACCAGAGCCCAGCAGACCTACTACAGCAGGCCCTGAGAAATTTGATGTAGATAAAGCACAAGGTGAGGACTTCAAAATAGCTATTATGAATATGCTCAAGGACCTTAAAGAGGCTATGAATGAATCCATTAATGAAATCTTTGAAAACACATGCACAAAAAAGAAAAAAACCAAAAACAACAACAACAACAACAACAACAACAAAAAACCCCAGTGAAATGCAATGAAAAAAAGAGCTGAACACATGAAAGTGGAAATGGAATCACAAAAGGAAACCCAAATTGTGGTAAAACTGGGAATGAAAAATTTAGGAGCTCAAACAAGAGCCTCAGAGGCAAGCCTCACCAAAAAGAATACAAGATACAGAAGAGAGAATCTCAGGCACTGAATACAAAATAGAAAATATGGGCACCTCAGTTAAATCTAAAAACAACAACAAGAAGACAACAAAAAACCCCAACCAAACAAAAAACAAACAAACAAAAAATTCAGACACAAAACCTCCAGAAGATCTGGGACACTATGAAAAGACCAAATCTACAAATAATAGGAATAGAGGAAGGAGAAGAAACCCAGGCCAAAGGCACAGAAAATACTTTCAACAAAGTCATAGAAGAAAATTTCCCTAACCTAAAGAAGGGATGTGTATCAAGGTACTAGAAGCATACAGAACACCAAACAGCAGAAAAGAAAGTCCCCATGACACATAGCATCCAAATATTACACATGCAGAGCAAAGAAACATTAAAAACTTCAAGGAAAAAGGACCAAGTAACAATAGGCAGACCTATTAGAATAACACCTGACTTTTCAGTGGAGAGTCTAAAAACCAGAAGGGCCTGGACTGATGGGTCAATCTTGGATAGGCAAGACCCCAAGACCACAGACCCAGGAATGTCTTTTGCTTCTGCTGTGCCTTCACATGTCTGCTGCTGCCATCTTTCTCTGGTATCTGGCATGGTGTGAATGGGTGGGGGGAGATCTCCACTGCCTGTAATGTGGTGTTTATCTCTTGGATACATCCCATTCTCTGGGCATTTTTACCTGTGGATTATTATGAAGATGATTTCTTCCCTAGCTGTACTGTCTCACTAATAATAATAATGTTAGTTTAGAGTTTTGATGATAAAAAAATAAAACAAGGAAGTGTCACACAGCTAGAACACATGAGTTTCTATTGAGGAGCTCTATAGACTGGGGCTTAGGTTAGTGATTAAGAAAAACAATTGAGTCCCAGTAGCCCAGCTAGTTTAAATTCTTTTAACATTGGGACGTGTGCTCACAGGTTTCAAAGTGCATCACAGCTGAAACAAAGCTCTGAAAACAACTTAGTTAGACTAAGATGTTTTTGTCCAATAGTTTTGAGGTGAAAAACCCAAGAAGACAATCTAAAGTTTTAGAAAGGCACATAGTTGAGTGAGGAACTCTTTAAGGTCAGGGAACAAGAACAAAGCGGCCCACTTATTATTCGCTGATGCACTTTTCTTGCTAGGATTGGTTGATGATCAAAGGTGATGATTAATTTCTTGTGCCCATTTTTGCCCTCAATCTCCTAATATAAGAAACTATTGATGAGCGGGTATGTACCCTAAAGATTTAAAATAGAGTGGATTGATTCTGTTTTTTTTTTTCATATATAAAAGTTTAGATTTGTGATTCTTTCAAGATTCCTTATAAGACTACCTTTCAAGGTAAGTAATAAAGTGATTGGTCCTTTCTTTGTAACTGCAAAACTCAGTCTGCCAACAAAAGACCTGACTGAGAAGAATACTTTGCTTTCTTACACAGTGTTAATCTATAATAAGTTGCTTGGGTATGAATGTACATGCGTTCTTGAGATAATTTGTTTTCACCTGTAATACATAAAATGTTTAATCATGTAAGGGATATGGAAAACATGCTGTTTTTTTACTTGTATTCACTGTAATTATTCACTTGAAAATAATGTAACCACTTTGTAGTTTTCATACTGCTTGAAATATTTTGCTGGGGTATATAAGCTGGAAGAAAAATAATAGAGAGAGAGTTAAAATGAGTTAGAAGGAAAACATCAAGAATAAGAGTAGGGATGGAGAATGCAGAAGAATAAAGAAAAGATCTGAAGGAAACCATCAAAAGAGTGTGTGTCTTTCTCCCTTAACCCCTCAGATAAAGAAGTCTAGTACACATAGACTCTGTGGATTCCCTTTGAGCCCTGCACTGCTGGAGGCTGGTCCCCCAGGCAGTGATAAAGATCAGATAAATAATTTAAACAGACCTATAAACCCTAAGGAAATAGAAATGGTCATTCGGAGTCTCCCAACCAAAAAAAGCCCAGGGTCAGATGGTTTTAGCACAGAATTCTACCAGACTTTCAAAGAGGAGTTAATGCCAATACTATTCAAATTATTCCACAAAATACAAACAGAAGAAACATTGCCCAGTTCTTTTTGCTAGGTCATAGTGACCCCGATACCTAAACCACGTATAGACCTAACTAAGAAAAAAAAGATTACAGATCAATTTCCCTTATGAACATAGATACAAAAATTTTCAATAAAATACTTGCAAACTAAATACAAGAATATATAAAAAAGATCATTTACCATGATCAAGTAGGCTTTATCCCAGAAATGCAGGGATGGTTTACCATAAATAAATTAATAAGTGTAATCTACCATATAGACAGATTGAAAGACAAAAACCACATGCTCATCTCATTAGATGCAGAAAGGCCTTTGACAAAATCTAGTTCCCATTCATGATAAAAGTCCTGGAGAGATTAGAGATACAAGGGACATATCTCAACATAATAAAGTCAATTTACAGCAAGCCCACAGCCAATATCAACCTAAATGGAGAGAAACTCAAAGCATTTCCACTAAAATCAGGAACAAGACAAGGTTACCCACTCTCTCCATACCTATTCGATTACAGTACTTGAAGTCTTAGCCAGAGCAGTAAGATGACTGAAGGAGATCAGAACCCCAACATAAAATAAGATACACTGAACCGGACAGAAGAGAAAGTCGTGAATAGTCTGAACTCATTGGCACAGGAAAAGACTTTCTGAACAGAACACTGACAGCACAGGCACTAAGATCCACAATTAATAAATGGGACCTCATGACAGTGAAAGGCTTCTGCACAGCAAAGGACACCATCATTTGGACAAAGGGGCAGCCTACAGAATGGGGAAAGATTTTTCGGTTTTTGTTTTGTTTTGTTTTGTTTTTTTACCAAGTAAAGAATTAAAAATCTAGATATCAAGAAAACAACCCAATTAAAAAATAGAGGGCAGATCTAAACAGAGTTCTCAAAAGAAGAAACACTGAAAGAAATATTTGACATCCTTAGTCACCAGGAAAATGAAAATCAAAACTACTTTGAGATTTCATCTCACATCAGTCAGAAAGGCCAATAACACAAATGACAGCTTATGCTGGTGAGGATGTGGGGTTAGGGAACACTCATCTACTGCTGGTGGGAGTGCAAACTTGTTCAGCTGCTATGAAAGCGGTGTGGTGGTTCCTCAGGAAGCTGGGACTAAATCAACTTCAAGACCCAGTTACAAGTGCCCAGGCAGATACCCAAAAGATTCTACCTCTGCCTTAGTCAGGGTTTCTGCTGCTGTGAAGACACACCCTGACCACAGCAACTCTTAGAAAGGAAACACTGCATTGGGGGGGGGCTTGTTTACAGTTTCAGAGGTTTATCACCATGACAGTGAGCAGGGTGGTATGCAGGCAGACTTGGTGCTGGTTACATCTTGGCCAGAAGGCACTGTCAGACACACTGAGGGAAGCTTGATCAAAAGAGACCTCAAAGCCCGCCCCCCAGGGACATAATTTCTCCAAAAAGCCACACCTACTTCCAGTCCACACTTCTTAATAGTGCCACACCCTATGGGATTACAGGGCAATTACATTCAAACTCCCACAAGAGCCTATCACAGAGACACTTGCCGGCAATGTTCATTGCTGCTCTATTCATAACAGTCAGAAACTGGAAACAGACTAGATATCTACTAATGGATAAATGGGTAAAGAAAATGTGGTATACCAACATATTAGAATATTATTCAGCTGTTAAAAATGAAAAATTGGAAAGTAAATGGATGGAGCTAGAAAAGTCATCCTGAATGAGGTAATCTAGATCCCAAAAGACAAATATTGTATGTATTCATTTATATGTGGATATTAGCTGTTGAGTCTTCAATAACCAGGCTACAATCTATATAATTACAGAGGTTAAGAACAGAGTAAGGTACAGGGGAGGGGGGACTGGATCACCCTAGGAAGGGGAAACAGAATAGAGTTATGGATGGAGTGAAAGCAAGGACTGGAATGAAAGGATCAAACAGGGAGGGGAAGGAGAGGGAAGTGAGGGAGGGAACGAGAGTGGGGTAGCTAAAATTAAGAGCCACTTGAGGGGTCCTATGGAAACCTAACACAGTAGAACTTCCTCAAATACATACATGTATTAAAGTGATCTAAACGGAATTGCCAAGTAACAGGGGAGATGGAGGCCCAACTGGACATCTCTCATCACCAAATGAAGCTCCCGGTACTGGGAATGGGTTATATCTAATGTAATTGTTGGCCAAAGGGGCTCCATGGGAAGCCCCAAACAACCTAGGCTGTTGCCAAGGCTATTGGCTGCTCTCCACCACCCAATGGTAAGGTCCTATTACTGAAGAAAACGCTCACATAACTCACTGAACATGGAGAAGTCAAGCTGGTGTCAATCTAGAGTCTTCACCTCTATGGGCAAGTGTTCATGGTACTGGAAGATACTCTGCATGCCACCAAAGGAGAAAGGTAAACACCAGTCCAGCTACAAACCCTCTAATCTATAACGGTGACCTACATGCAAGGTATGCTATTGCAATACTGGTACAAAGCTTATGGGGCTGACCAATCATTCTCTGCCTGGATTTCAGGCTCATTTCATGAGATGAAACCCATCCCTCATACTACTTAGATAGCCAAGAACCTGAGACTGGATAGGCCAGGGACCTAGGGAAAAACCAAACACTTCTGTCCTGCTAAAGGAATGTGGCAACAAAATGAACCTTAACAACATTCGTTACACTCAGTGTCTTGCTCAGCCATCATCAGCTTCCTCCTGCAATAGATGGGAATAAATATAGCGACCCACTGCTGGCCAATGTGCAGAGAGTGGGAGACCTCAGAACACCAAGTCCTGAATGGGGTGTTTTTATCAATTCCCTCCCTTCAGGGCTCAGGGAACTCTGTGGAATAGGAGCTGGAAAGACCGCAGGAGCCAGAGGGGACGGAGGACACCAAGGAAACAAGGCCTCTAGACATAGCAGGACTGATGCACACAGGAACTCACAGAGACTGTGGCAGCAGACACAGGGCCTCTGCAGGTCAGCCTCATGGGGTCCCAGTGCTGAGAGGGGAAGTGGACACAGACCTAACCCAGAAGCTGGCTCCAAGTGATAACTGCTCACAAATGAAAAATTAGTCTTCTCCAACAGAGTCTTACTGCATATACAAACCACTCCTTAGGGCAGGCCCATGCCCAGCAGTAGATGGCCAGCACAAAATGAATTCAATAGCATTTTTGGAGGTTCTTTGTCTCCAATGCTTTGTGAGGGCTTTATCTAAATATGTTTTTGTTCTGTTCTGTTTTGATCTTAGAGGTCCTTTGTGTCTATATTATAGTTTCTGGGACTTCTGTGTGTGTGAATGTGTGTGTGTCTGCATCTGTATATGTTTCTTGAGCTTTTTTCTTGTTTTAGCCTATTCTGGTTTGTTTTTAATTTGTAATTTCATCATTGGTTTTTTTTTTGGTTTTGTTTTTTTCTTAAGATGCTTGTTTTTCTTCTTCTTCTTCTCCTTCTCCTTCTTTTTCCTCTTCCTCTTCTTGAGCTGAGGCTCGAACCCAGGGCCTTGCGCTTGCTAGGCAAGTGCTCTACCACTGAGCTAAATCCCCAACCCTGCTTGTTTATCTTCTAAGGAGAGAAAGAAAAGATGTGGATTTAGGGGTGGGGAGGTAGGCAGGGTGTGGATTTAGGGGTGGGGAGGTAGGAGGATGTGGATTTAGGGGTGGGGACGTAGGCAGGGTGTGGATTTAGGGGTGGGGAGGTAGGCAGGGTGTGGATTTAGGGGTGGGGAGGTAGGCAGGGTGTGGATTTAGGGGTGGGGAGGTAGGAGGGTGTGGGTTTAGGGGTGGGGAGGTAGGCAGGATGTGGATTTAGGGGTGGGGAGGTAGGAGGAGTTGGGGAGGGAAGCCATAATCTTTTAAAGAAATCGATTTCAATTTGAAAGAAGAAGGAGACTCACAGCAAGGTTATTTATATTAGCTGTAAACTGGAGACAAGTTGAGTTGTGTGTCATACTATTGACTGAAACACCACCTAGCAGTAATAAACTACATACCTGGATATATCTCAAAACAGAAACAACTTGCTGAACGAAGGAAGCTGAATCAAAACCACCCATTTCACGAGTCTACACAATGAAAGGGAACGAAGCTACAGTGAGGCCAATCAGAGGCACCGTCTGGAGTGCACCGTCCACACAAGGCCAAGAGGGGCGTCAGGGCAGGGCGGAGTCCTAACATAGCTCCTGCTAGAACAATCCTTGGCTGTCAGACAGTCCTGCACATCCTTTCACCTGCAAATCTGGCAACTCTTGGCCAACCAGCTAACAGAGGAATGCTGTGACAAGAATATGGGCCACAGGGTATGTGACGACGAAGCAGTCACTGTTACATGAATTATAGAAACAGTCAAAGGCAGGACCCGGGCTGTAAATTCAGACTGTGCTACAGTCACATGCTGCCACTTGTATTCTGTCAGAGACTCAGGCACGCTGAGAAGTGGGGTGCTTCACTGGGCAGAGGGCAGGCTCCTGATGTGCCCTGATTCCAGGCCAGGGACACTGACAGGGAAGCTACTGGCTGAGAAACTGGGGCAGAACGGCCCACTGCGGTGTCTGACCAGTTTACTCTGGTCAACTTGGACCTTAGCGGCAAATGAAGGCAAAAATTAAGGGAGTGGTCAACGAGGCTGGCTCCCTGGGCTGTCTGTCATAATCTAGGGGCTTGAGTCTTTTGGCCAATCACAGCTCTAAGTTCTCATATGAAATCTGTCACTGTCCACTTGCAGATGTAGACTCCAGTGTTGTTATCAACTCAGACTAACTGAGAGATGGGGGCTCCATCTACAATGACATAAACTCAAACTGAAACTCCCCATAACATCTGTGCCCATTAGCAGTCATTCCTGACTCCACTCTCTACTAGACTCTGCCAATCAAAGCAGATTTCTATCTCTATGCATTTGCCTCTTCACTAAATGGAGTTATATAATAACCTTTTACATCTGGATGCTTCACTCAGCCTATCTCTATGTTCCATCCATTGCACATACAACCTTATTCCCCTTAACAGTGGAACAACCCCTTTCGTGGGGCTGAAATGCCTGTTGTTCATCAGGTGATGAACATTTGGGTTGTTCCACTTTCCGATCACTATGAATAATGACTGTGAATACTCATGGATCTGTTTTGTGTTAACATGCTTCAGTTCTCTTGTGTGTGCACCAGGATCAGTGTTGCTGGGCCACAAGACAACACTATAATACTTTCTGAGGAACTTTACACCCTTAGGAGTGTTGGCTGGCTGTTGTTTCTACAATCAGACCACAGACACCAATGGATGGTAGATTGCTTCAGGTAAACAAACTTTCTTTTTTTTGAGTCAGGGTTTCTCTGTGTAGCCTTGGCTGTTCTATAATTCACTCTGTAGACCAGGCTGGCCTCAAACTCACAGAGATCCGCCTGCCTCTGCCTCCCAAGCCCTGGACTAAATGTGTATGCCACCACCACTCAGCAGGTAAAGCAGCTTTATAGTGGGCTTACCACCTAGGGCTCTGCTAGGGATTCTGGGAAGTGATCCATGCTAGAAGCTGCGGTCAACTCTTACCACTGGGGAGCTGAGAGTCACTGGGCTGGGGGAGGGGGTGGATTGTTGACCTCTGGGCAGGGTTGGTCAGGCATTGTGGCACACATCTGCAAACTCAGCATTTGGAGGACTGAGGATCGTAAGTTCAAGGCTTGGGTTACACAGTGAGACCCCATCTAAAAGGAAGTAAAGGAGTCTGGAATTCTAGCTCAATGAGCTCAGAGCTTCCCCAGCATACATACAATCTCAGAATCCCAGGATCACACACACACACCACCACCACCACCACCACCACCACAACAACAACCCTAAACTCAGCATAAGTTAGCTCCATCCCTTCTAACCCAAATTCGAAGTCTATCAGGGTGCTTGGCTATTGACGTCCAGCCTCCTGAACTGCAGCCCTTCCCACGGAGACTCTGCTGCTTCTGCAAGTGGCCGGTTCTGCCCACATTTCTCCAGATCTGCCCAAGGAAGCTCCCACTTCAAACAATTCTAAATTCCTCTCACAAGAAATTCACAACTGAACTTCATCTGCCAGGTGCTTTCTTAGAACCATTACAACCATCAACCCAATCTCCCATCCAAACACTTCCACAGTTCTCGCAGGCTTCTGCTTTGGAATAAGTCTACAATAATCTCTTTTTCTCCAAAGATCTTTATAGTCTTTTTTTGTTTGTTTGTTTGTTTTTGCCTCCCACCCCCCGACAGGGTTTCTCTGTGTAGCTTTGTGCCTTTCTTGGATCTCGCTCTATAGACCAGGCTGGCCTCGAACTCATAGAGATCCGCCTGGCTCTGCCTCGAACTCATAGAGATCCGCCTGGCTCTGCCTCGCCAGTGCTAGGATTAAAGGCGGGCACCACCACCACCACCTGGCGGATCTTTATAGTCTTACAAAGATTCCCACCCGTCCTAAGTCAGGCCACTCAATTCTTCTATCCTTCATGGAGCTAAAAGAGCGAGAAGGGAGCATGAAAACCACATGGGGAGATACAGGCTCTGTGAACACGTCAACACCAAGGTCAGCACATCTAACCTTCACAGTAGCCCACAGCAAAGGCCCTCCTCTGCTGCTTTCTTGTTTATGACTTTGTTTATTACAGAGAAGAAAATGGGCTAAAGGATATAGTTTCCCAGAGTCACATGAGTAAATGGGGAACGTGGGCTTTGGAGTCAGGACATGTGGTAGAGAAAGCTTTGCACCCACGGCCTGCTCTACTTGCTGTGCAGGCTGGGAGGGACGGGCTGCTTAGCTAACAATGAAGGCAAAGCTGCAGCCCTTTCTCGGAGGGGCTGTGAGCGGTCCAGGAGAGAAAGCTTGGGCATCTGCAATCTGCCTCAACAGACTTCGCTGTTAGGGGAATTTCTGGGTCCTGGTGGCACCTGTTTTCTTTGTGAGAAGGTAAAGATTCTCAGTTACTTTTCCAGTTCAGAAAGACAGAAAAGTCTCCTCCTCCTGTGCCTAAGCAAAAAACTAGTGTAAAACCTCCTGAACTGTGAAAAAAAAAAATCATTATTCAATACCAACCACATAATTAATGAGGATGTGAATGTTTTTTACGAGACACCTATGATATAATGTCTGAAGTCTTTTTTTAAAAAATTATTATTTATTTTATGTGTATGGCTGTTCCCTGTGTGTATGTCTGTGCAGTATGTGCTTGCAATGCCTACAGAATCTGGAAGAGGGCATCAGATCCCCGGGAACTGGAGTTACAGACAGTTGTGAGCTGCCATGTGGGTGCTGGGAGTTGAACTCAGGACCTCTGGAAGAGCAACTGGTGCTCTTAACCTCTGAGCCATCTCTCCAGTCCCCTCTCCTTTTGTTGTTTTAAGCAGCATATTGCATTTCTTAACTGAACTCAAAGAAAAAAAAAAACAAAATTGTACATGTGGTGTCCTAAGCAAGGACACTGGTGCACTGGCGGCTCCTATTCCAGTCCATGAAGCGTGAGTATGTGTGACACAAGTTCATTCTCGGCTAGAGGCACAATCCAACATGTCTGATAGTAGGGTCACTATAGCTCAACCCAAAGAGACGGTGACTATTTATTTGGTCTAGGCTGCCAGACAAGTCGTTAATACCTTAAAGTTCGTAATTAAAGTTATAATGTTTAACATAAAAGTATAAACATGCCATTTTAAGAAAAGTAAGTATTTATCCAACTTGAAAAGAAGATAATAGTCTAGGTGTCAGAAATATCTTTTGGGCTTTAGGAGACTTTGGTTCAAGTTTCACTTATACATACACATACACAAGTTACCAAATCTCTGAGGACAAAAATTACTGACTTTATAGTGTGGTCACAAAATTAAGTGATAGTAAGATGTGGTGGCATGTCTACAGGCCCAGTACTTGGGAGGGTGAGGCTGTAGGATATGGAGTACAACACCATCCTGGGTTACATACTGAGAACAAGGCCAGTTGGAACTACACAGTGAAACCTTGTTTCAAAACAAGCAACCAACCAAACAAAACCCAAGGGCTAGAAAGAAATGCAGCTCAGTCATAGAGCACTTGCTCAGAATGGGCAAGGTCTTGGGTTAGACGCCCAGTATCACACAAAAAATATGGGTAGTTGGTAGATACATAAATAAGAAAATCACAAGGAAGGAAAATATAACTAATAGCTTCTCATCCCAAAGACAACTTCTCTGACCTTCCCCTCTATGTCTGTCTTTATGTGGATTTGACTGCAATACTATAGAGCTGATGCATCCTACTTTGTCTGGTTCTACATGGGCTGTTAATGCAACTGACCCATTTTCCCACACCATAAATAACCAGCTCTAACTGAAGCATTATGGCTTCCAATAAAACAGTGTTGCTGGTTATGAAGATGCTGAGAATGATATGCTTTTGCCCACTGCCTCTTTCTGTCACATTGGAGCTCTGATCTCCTGGCCTTGGGACCTCCATTCTATCACCATCATCACTTAGGGCCACTTAAAGAACCTCCTAAGTGCCTATGTGGTACCAGACACTAGGCTCCTCCAAAGGCCCCAGGAGGAACTCTGTAGACCACAGTACAGAGGAAATGAAGCTATATGCCACAGCCATCTGCTTAACTGAACCTAAAAAACATTTTCCCACACAGTACAACAGAAGCCACTCACCAAACCAAACCTAAGCAAACCCAACTCAACTCAACCCAACTCAACCTCCTAAGCAAACCCAACCCAACCCAACCTAACCAAACACAACCAAACCTAATCCAACCCAACCAAACCTAACCTAACACAACCAAACCTAATCCAACACAACCAAACCTAACCAAACCTAACCCAACTCAACCAAGCCTAACCAAGCATAACCAAACCAAACCTAACCAAACACAACCAAACCTAACCAAACCTAACCCAACTCAACCAAGCCTAACCAAGCACAACCAAACCAAACCTAACCAAACACAACCAAACCTAACCAGCACAACCAAACCTAACCCAACCCAACCAAATCTAACCAAACCTAATCCAACCAAACCTAACCAAGCACAATCAAACCAAATCTAACGAAACTCAACCAAACCTAACCAAGCACAACCCAACACAACCTAACCTAACTTAACCACACCAAACCCAGCCAAATCCAACCAAATCTAACCAAACCAAACCTAACCAAACTCAACCCAACTCAACAAAACCAAACCCAAGCTGAGCCAACTGTCAAGACACTTCCTGGACATCTCATCCCCTTTCTTTGGGGAAACTGTCAGCTTTGTTATTTGGCTTATAAATCATAAACCTTCCAGTACAACAAAATTCAGCTCTGAATATTTGAATTTTTGAGCTGCCCCAACTGTACCCACATGACCTATCCTGACTTTCCACTGATACCAATTCTTGTTTGTTTTCCCAGAGACTTTTAACTATCTAGGTATAAAGCCCACAATTTACCCTAGAAACATAAATCAGTGAAAATCAAGTAGAAGTGTAATATAACAGTGATATCTTTCTTTGTTTCGGCCGGCTCCCTGGGCTGGAGGACTTGAGTCACTGTTCATCATTAGTTGTCATTATAACTTTAAATAATCAGGTCTCCAGAGGGGCAACAGCCAACTCAACAAATAGAGACCATGTTAGAACTAGCTGGAAGAAGAGGATTGGGTCTTCAGAGGGTAACACTTCTAAAAATAATTTATAGGCTAGTCTAGAGGTGTAGCTCAGTGGGAGAGGTTTGAGCTCATATGTAGAAGGCCCTGGTCGGATCCCAGCACCAAAGTCAACAGCCATGACACAGAAAGGAAGGGGACATTTGTAGCTTGTAAGTATCTAAGGGACATGGCATGGTCCTTTTAAATAAAAGGACAGAGAGAGATGAAGCAACCTCAAACACATTCAAACTCACTTGAACTTTTTTCTTTTCCATTTTCTTCCACCTAGTGTGTGGTGCTGGAGAGGGAACCCAGGGCAGGCTGTATGCCAAATGTCTTGTCTTCCATTAAGCCAGCCCTATCTTGTGGATTTTTATCTGTACAGCCAACAACTGCCCTAAAGTCCTAATACAGATCACTCAGAAATATTTCACCCCCCATGATCCACGTTCTTTCACACATGCGTCATGCTAACGAAAGGGCTGTCTGTCTTCATGCTGTTAGACGCTGAGTGTTAGAACAACGGACTCATGCTGCCTCAGGGCTCACACCAGCTGCAGAGGCATGGAAGACCTTCAAGAGTTGGAGGTGGGAATGGTTAGGATTACTAAGGTACAGTAACTGAAAACTTTAAAAAGAGCTTAGAATTTAAAGAAACGCTAAGACATGGCTTTTCCCAAAGAGGGGGCCTTTGAGCCCTTAAACAATTGATTCTCTAAAGCTATTATCTGCTACTGCTCCAGAGCCAACTCACTCCATTTAATTCTGTCTTCGGATTCCGTTTCCTCCTTCCCCCAACCTCCCACTTCCCCCTCTCCTCATTTCTTCCCATCCCAATGCTTTCTGAGACTCTGGGTCCAGTGCTCTCTTGGTCTCAACCGCTGGCCTCGCTCGCCTGGGACAACCTCCACCCCGGCATACTGCGTGAATAATCCTCTTTGGAAAAATCACATCTCATCTTTATAGAGAGGCAGAAAAGTATTCAAAAGCAGTGTTTAAAAAAATAGAAACTGTAAGGTCTTTAAATTCGAAGCTGTTTTCCTAGTAGGAAAAGACGACGGAAGAGAAGCAGCGACTTCAGATCGGCTCAGACTAGGTCACTGGTGGTGGCAACTGGTCATGTCATTCCATCAAAGCAGGGGGGGGGGCAGATTTACCCAGGTTGGGGGAAAGAGAAAGGGGAAAGTCAAAGGAGCCCGGAAAGGAGGAAGGCAGGGCAGGAGGAAAGAAGCAAAGTCTAAGGAATTAAGGGGTTAAGGGGCGGATTTCATCAGAATGGAGGGCGGCCCAAGAGGCGGGCGGGCGGGTGCAGGAGCAGAGACTGCCATGCCTAGCCTGGTCCACTGTGTACTTCCTTACGCTGTCCGTAGCTGCCTTATCTATTTTCACCTCAGGCAGGAGCCGCCCGATGTGCGAGCCGGGCCCGATGAGCGACACCACGCCGTTGCAGTCCACCGTGCTGTTGCGCTTCACGCTGCGCCGCAGGCTGGGGAAGACGCCGCGGGACGAGCGGCTGCACTGGCTGTAGCCGCTGTAGCCGCTGTAGCTGCTGCGCCGCTCGCGGGCGCGGATCGGGATGAACAGCGAGTCGCGCCGGCCCTCGCTCTCCTCCACCGTGCTGTGCTCGTCGTCTGCGAACTCGTTCTCCGAGCCGGGGTCTCGGAACCGCCCGGGGCCCCGGAAGCTGAAGATGCTGCTTTTGCTGTTGTGGCGGGAGAGGAAGGGTGAGCCCGGGATGCTCAGCAGAGACTGAAAGGGAGAGAAGAGAGAGGGAGAGAGAGACAGGGCGTGAGACCAACCAGCAGCCGGATGCACCCCTGCAGGTCTCTGGGATGCTCTATTACCCTGCATCACTTCACTCTTAATCACATCCTGTCTACTCATCTGGTTGAGTGGACCCTGCACGCAAATAACAGTTTGTTGTTTTTTGTTTTGTGTGTGCTTACTACCAGCTCTCACAGAAGTGCTTTTAAACACTGCCCAAGTTAAGACTCCACAGCCTATCTAGCCCAGCACCTCTGCCCCTGTCCATGTGTACTGTCTGGAGCTCTGATACCACCACAAAATGCCGCAGTTTAGTCAGCTGGCATGTGATATATACCTCCTCCACTTTAAAGTCAACATCTTTTAAAATCAGAATTGTAAGTGGTTGTGAATAATTTATTTCCTAATTCAGTTAGTTGTAAATTGCATAATTCCCAGCACTCACATTTTCAAGTAAGACTCTTTATCAAGGTTTTCATTTCTTTTTATCCTTTTTATCAACACATGCTCCTATTGCACGTTCCCTCCAAAATTTTATGAAAGTGAATTTTTATGCTTAAATGTGTTTTACTGGTTACCACTGAATACTGCGCTGCATCAAAAAAATTATAAATAGGCAACCTTAAAACTTTCTTCTGTGACCATGGATCCCTAAGATACTCTTCAAATTCTCTCATATTCAGCTTTTATTATAATTTTATGAATGTAATTGATCCCACTACACACACAGTATACACCTGACAAGCAGTTGACTTAAAGGCAGTTGTTAATTGATGAGATGGCTATTTTTCATTGTGCTTACTGTTTGTTGACAGGATTACTTAGGAGTAGAAGGAGACATGGCTCGCCCACGCCCATTCCTATAATAATCCATTTTAAGTGTTGGGAAGGTTTATTCATGCAAATATAATCTTGGAAAGAATTGTGTTATGTCATTCAATTCTTTGAACTCTTTCCAAGTTATACGCCAAAAACCACACGCAAACCACCAGTCAGATGCATTAGAAGGATCTGTCACTGACAAATCCACTCCTCTCGCTCCTGTTGAGAGCAGTGAACTTGCTAGCCCATGGACGTGCTACCTGGCGGGAAGCAATCTCTTCCCAGAGCACGGAGGCCCCCAGGAAGGGTGTGTTATGAACAAGTCTGGTGACAATGATTACTCCCTCACTTTAGGGAGGCAGAAAAGGGAACACTCAAAATCATGTTCTATGTCCATCACTGTCCTCGGCATTTTAAAATAAAACGATTTTATCCCAGTGCGTGCTTCAAATACGCTGATCAGGCTTAAGGGTGCAGACAGCCCTCTTAGTTTATGGGAGTCTGCAACATGATCTAATTGACAAAGTGTTCTCAATGTCGAAGGAAGGGGTCAATTTGGACTTGTTCATTTGAGAGAGTGTGACCTCATTTTTTATTTGTAATATCTGTGTCCCCTCACAGTAACCCAGTCCTGAACTCACAACACACCAGAACCCTTGTAGTTACTTTACTCCTAACAGAGACATGGAAGGAAGAGATGAACTGAGAAAGTCTCACAGAGGAGTTGGGGTTCCTGTGTTAGAGAACTTTTTGTAGGCACTATTGCATTCATTCAATTTTCCTTTTATCTGACATCCTTGGGGAAATAAGCCATACAGGCAGTCTAGGATGAGAAGATGGAGCTTCTAAAAAGGGAAGTGGGGGGAACCATACATATACCACATACACACACAAACACCCAGCCACACACCCACACATACACACCACATACACATATACACACACACACTACATACACACACACACACACCACATACACACACACCACACACACACATACACCACATATACACCACATATACACCACATACACATACACACACACACACACACACACACCACACACACACACACACACACACACACACACACACACACACAAAACGGGGACACACACCGGGGAGTTTTGAGCCACAGGGCTTGATCTCAGGCACAACTCTATATAGGTTAAAGGTTAGGGGATCTGGTTCCTGAAAACTGATAGATTGCAAAGTATTCCCAGGGAGACGAAAGCCTGGTGTGAGAAGCACTTCTGTAAGAGAGCAGCTTGGTAAACGACTGACCCAGGACGGTGCTCGCTGCTCTGTGGGACTAGCTTTACCAAGTAAGGTTTTTGAGGGAACTTTCACAACTCAAAACTGCAACAGGAGTTTTGCCTTAGAGTTTAGGCCCGATTTTCTGCTAAGCACTCTCTGTGCTGTCAATAATTCTATTTCTGGTTCTATGCTCCGAGTGTCCCTAGCCCCCGTCTCTCCCTGGAACAGACAAAGCCCCTGTCCAGAGGGCTGGTGCTCTCTGAAGAATTCTATTCACCTGCTGTGTGGTCTTTTCCTGACTCGGCTCCAAGGAGCCCACAAACTTCTGAACCTGTCTGAATTTTGTCCCTGGAGCCACATGAAGAAACTCAGTCAGGGTTAGGGGTGCAGTCCAGTAACAGTGCTTGCCCAGGTTCTACCCACACCACAAAAGTTAAAAAAAAAAAAAAAAAAAAAAAAGGAGAACAAAAAAGTCAAAAAGAAAGGAAATTAGAAGTATAGGTCCCTGCCACCTATGTGACGGTGATGCCACTGTGGACCACTTAGATGTCACACGCTGGCCGTGTGGAAAGAGGCTGAGTTCAGCTCCGTCTCTCAGTACCTCACTAACTGTTTCACCACATGCTGACACTGAGAGGGGATGGCTCAGGTTCGATTCCAGCACGCTGACTGTATCTTGTTTGTGAGTGAGAGCTGGCACTGTACGGCTACACACACACAAGGCCAGCTCCTATAGTTTCTTCTTTTAATCTGTGCTGTCCACTGTGCACTGGCTCAGGGCCTCTCTACTTCCCTCAAGCCTTCCTGGTGCAGCCTCCTCAGGTTACTGCTTCCTTCCCCTGAACCTGCTCTACTCACTGTGTGCGCTGAACGCAACCTTCCCAGATCAATGCTAACGCGAAACTTACTGGCTTACAGTAGGACGGATGAACACTAGGAAATTTTATAGCAATTAACATTGTCATAACATCAGAGAATATGGTAATTTTTCTAGAAATTCATTGTTATGTTTTACAATACTACCTGTGCATGAACAATTGGAAAAAAATAGAACTAGTCCTTCACCACAGTTTGGTAAAAATGACTGGCTGGAAGATGGTGTCTTAAGATACAAAGATGAAAGCCGGGCATGCCGTCATCCCAGAACTAAGGAGGCTGAGGCAGGAGGATCACATCAAGACCCCGTCTCAACAGTAACAAGGACCACACTGAGAAGGCTTTACGCTTCTGTCACAGACAGCCGCTCCACGCTGAGGAGGGCCACACTGAGACGGCCTGTCTCCAGGAAGGAACAGTCCAAGCAGGGAGGCAGGTTTGAGAAAGCGCAAGGCTGGAGAGTCTGAAACAATGTGGGGTCTATGTGGACTGTAGAGGGGTACCTAACCACTGGGTGCTTAGCCCTAGGATGGTTTGGGGTGGGTAAATATTAGCTTCTAAACACAGGAAATAGCTAGGGACAGTGGCTTTGGGTTGGTTAAGTTACGATAAAAGGCACATTCAAAAGCAACTATGAGTGGACAGGAGAGAAATTTAATCAACTGTGCAGTGGCACAAAAATCTGAGGGCCTCATTAGAGGGACAGATGGACAAACAAAAACAGGAGCATCTCTGCTATTTCCCACGGTCATCTCTGATAATCTGAACCCTGGATGGGCAGGCAAGCCTGCTCCAAGATGGACTGCATTTTACTCAACTTCATTGTTTCTCTCAAATGTGCGCAGGCAGGCAGCCCACCTCCAGGACTCTACCTTCTCCATTGCCAGGACACTCTTCCTTCCCATGGTGCAGCCTGTTGCCTCTTCACGTCAACTCCCAGACCCTCGCACAGCACTCAGACCCCTTTCCAGGTGCAGCAGCCTTTTATTGTTAAATCTCCTTGGAAATCATCTACAAGCTCCTTAAGGGCACAATGTCTTTTGTATCTCTATATCTCTTGGACTGCTTTGTATACAGTAGACATAACTAAATTTCATGGCTTATATTCTGCTTACCACTGCTAACTGGCCATGCGCACAAGTAATGGGCCCCTGCTCTACCCTGGACTGGATCATGTTTCACTGACACTACCTTGTGAGCTAATCATCACCTAAAGAAAGACATTTTATTTGACAAAGAAATTTAATTTTATTTAATAAAAACTGATTGTCCCTGGGGGTTGGGGATTTAGCTCAGTGGTAGAGCGCTTGCCTAGCAAGTGCAAGGCCCTGGGTTCGATCCTCAGCTCAAAAAAAAAAAAAAAAAACAAAAAAAACAAAACAAGCAAACAAACAAAAAAAACCAATTGTCCCAAGGGCATGGCTCTATTAACTCCTGGGATCCAATCAGGTTTATGAAATGAGCAGGACTTACTTCTTATTTTCAAAATTCTTTTCCACCAACTAAGTGCCCTGGCTCTTCTCTGATGGTCACATCATAGCTACTTAAGAAACATGGCTTCTATAGATTTTTCTTGGAAGAATAGTTCTCGGGTGCTCTGGACTTCATGGATGGACCCTGCATTCTCCACACAAATCTGTAGATACCCACAGGCTTGTGACCACTGGCCGTTTGAATTATGATAAATACATAGGTGGTTTTAAATCCTCTATTTCATTCTCCTCTCATGTCTCCTTCCCACTAGCACAGCGATTCCTAAAATGTGATCTGAGGACTTCCAGTGCTCCCTGAGGTCTATCCAACCACCCTCCCTCCCAACCAGGTCACAACTATCTGATGATAACACGGATAGGATAACGATTTTAATCATTCTTATTTTCTTACAAGCATTTGAGGGATACTCTGGGCTGACAGCTTTGCTGTATTTGAAGACTTTTAACATTTTTAATACTTTATTTCAACATTTGAAAGATCTTATAGCCCAGGGGCCCAAAGTTTGGCAAAGAATAATGCATGTTGCTATCATTCATGGTTTAAGAACTGTGGGTACAAAACAGCAAAGGATGTTTAGCATACGAGCATGTGGAAGTTTAAAATACATACACAAATAAGTATGTTTAAGTTTTCTTAACTGTAATTTCTAATAAGATTAAAATACTTTTTAAAAGGCAGTGTGGGGCACTCAATCACTTTTACATTTACTTTGTGTGTAGGTGCTATTGCACACATGAGTGCAACTCATGGGAATCTGTTTAGGTGGGTCCAGGAATTAAACTCAGGCGGTCAGGCTTGGCAGCCAGCTTCTTTACCCACTGAGCATCTCACCGATCCCTGACTAATTTTAAAAGACATAAAGGTATTCTAAGACCATAAGGATCTGAAAGCTTCCACAACAGAATAAACAGGCTTCACAAAACAGAAACACAGCTTTGACATCGTATTTATCAAACTGCCATGAACCCACAAATGGGGAGCAGTGAGACAGGAGCAGGGATAGGGGAGATGTTGGAGGAACAGATGCATACCTGGACTGTGCTATGGAAAACTAAAAAAAAAAATTATTTGTTTTTCGAAACAGGGTTTCTCTGTGTAGCTCTGGCTATCCTGGAACTCAGAGACCCACCTGCCTCTGCCTCCTGAGTGCTGGGATTAAAGGCGTGCACCACTAAGGACAGCTAACTGAAAATTCTTAACCCTGTCTGTGCACCAGTGAGGAAAAAGGGCTGGGGCAGAGACTCCAGAGTAGAGGGAACTGAGTCCAAACTGTGGCTCCCGTGCCTACTAGTGTCGTGACCTGAATACATCAGCCGTCTCTCTAGGTTCCTTCAAATACAGTCAGAGAAACTGCAGGTGAGTCTCAGGACAAAGTGTTTGCTGCCATGCAGGGCATCTAAGTCTGAGCCAGTCTTGGCAGACAGCCATGGCCGCTAGCAATCCTCCATCTTTCAAATGGAGAAATTAGAGGAAGTGAACCCTTTCATGCAAAGCAGGACATCTCAGAACCCAGTTTTATTTTCTAAGCGAGGGAGCAATCAATGTGACTCTGCTAAAGCCTATAGATTAATCAGAGAGCATTCAATAGCCAAGCCTAGGATCAGTGAGGTATTCATTATGGAGCGCAGTGATGTTCTCAAGACAAGGACAGAGCCACAACAGAGCTGCAATCACAGTCCCCAAAAGAGCAGGAGAAAGGGGATGAAGGTGACACTGAGGTGGTTGTCGGGGGCCGTGATGACGTTCTAGAGGGAGTGAAATCAGGTTTCTGCACGTCCTGCATTCATTTAGTCAAGAGCATCTGAAGGACAGTCATGGGTATAAAAGCTGACTTTAGACCTCAGAGGAAGAGAGGATGTGAACGTAAATATGGAGATAGGGTATACAGACAGTAAAAACAACAAAGACACACACACAGCATGATGTAAAGATGGAAGAGGGACTACAGCTTGGGGTGAGGGAGTCAGGGGACGACTCCTCACATCTTTCTGTGAGGAACAACTGTGATGTGGACATTTACAGAGGGGACAACACTTAGGGCGTCTCCACACAAGGCAGAAAACAAATGTCACCCATGAGAAGTATCTGGTGGTTCATTCTGGATTAAGGCCCGGGTTCCTGATGGGGCCTAGTGACTACAGACAGAAGGATGTCTGTCTCCACACTGGTGCAGATTTTGCTGCAAACCTCACGATAAAGAACCAGGACTTCACCAGCAAACAGAATTACTCTCAGTAGGAAAATGCATTCTTCTTAAACTATTCTGAACTGTCAATATTTTCTTCAATACCCAACTCAAGCTCTCATTTCCTTTGATAAGATTGTACATTTTCTATGATATGGAAAAGTTAAGATGGCCAGGGAGCACCCTCCTGTCTACAAACATCTGCTCTGCCCTTACCTGTTTTCCAGGTTTCGACGAGGCATCCCTCTCCTGCTAACTAACGACTGTGTCTAACTCCCATCCTCCGAGATGGTCACCTGTTTCTAAGCTGCACTTCGCCCTCTAACCTGACTTTGCCAGCTTTGGTTCCCATTATACAAAAACAAAACAAAACAAAACAAAAAAAACGCTGATTTTCATCTATACTCTTTTTTGTGTTTATTTATTTTGATTTATGTGTGTGGGTGTTTTGCCTGTATGTATGGCTGGGTACTATGTGCATGCCTGGTGCTGGTGAAGGCCAGAAGAGGGGGTGCTGGGAATCAAACCTGGGTCCTCTGGAATGCAGCCAATGATCTGCATTCTGACCCCTCTCTGCAGCTATATGTGCTGTTTCCTTTCTTTGGAGACAGGGTTTCTCTCTGTGGCCCTGACTGTCCTGGAACTCGCTCTGTAGACCAGGCTGGCCTCAAGTTCAGAGATCCCCCTGCCTCTGCCTCCTGAGTGCTGGGATTAAAGGCATGTGCCACTACACACAACTGTGTGTTGTTATCTTGAGACAGGGTTTTGATATGTAGCCCATGTTGGCCTTGAATTTGGGATTCTTTTGCCTTAGGCATCCGAGTCTTGGAATTACCAGCACGTGCCACCTTGTCAAGCTCTCACACACACTCTTTAATCTACAGTCATTGTCTCTACTCCACTCAGTGGGCACCCACCTCCCCTGTATGAAATCCTGTCACCTAAGTCCTCAGTGACTTCTCTGCTGCCAGATCAAAGAGACACTTCCAATTCAAATCTCACCTCCGTTCAGTTTCAGTCGACTGCCCTGCCCTGTATTCTCCAACCTGTCTACTGCCTACCAAGCTCACTGCTCTTTCAGAACCTCCACTGCCCATCCGTCACCATCCCATCTCCTTCTCCAGGAACAACAGTCACATCGGTAGCCTGCGCTCTCTCCCTGATTTGTTCTTCCCGAGTGGTGTCATCTGGTTTCATGGCTCTAGTGTCTACGCTCCTGTCAGGACATCCCCCAGAACTGCCACTCTCCTTTACTCTAATGCCTGAAAGACCTCAGTACCTGATTATATATATCCGAGTAACTCAAACTTGGGATGTCTAACCTGCAGTACACTTTTCTTCAAGCCTGGAGCACCCTTTTCTGCCTCACCAGCATGCACATCCGTTATCTGTGATGGATTTAAGCCTCGGTGAGAATTTATCTTTCCCAGAAAGTTATGGCACACGACTCTAGAACAACCCTAATATGTTCCATTTATGGAAAATATATGTAAGACACACACACACACACACACACACACACACACACACACACACACTACATCTGCTATACTGCACTGTAAGATCCCGAGGGCAGGGCAGAGGTTTAACCATCTCTTAATCTCTAGGACCTAGGACCATCTCTGACTCTTGGTAGATACTCCATAAATTCTTGCTACATGAACAGTGAAATTATATTTCAGAAAGTGACCTCTCCATAGTACAAGACAAAAAGGAGAGAGAGAGAGAGAGAGAGAGACAGACAGACAGACAGACAGACAGACAGACAGACACACTGGAGAAGGCATAAGTGCAATGGAAAAGATTCGTGAGGTAAGCCCAGACTAACGGGAACAGGAAGAAGGGTGTACACAGGAAAGCCCTGCCGTGATAAAATGAACAGGACTGGCCAAAACCCAACTGGGAGGTAGTAGATACAAAGGCAAATGAGTCATCTCTGTGAATAAAAGAGAAGACACTGGCTCCACTGCTCCCCTCCTTGTTACTGTGCTCTAGCCACACCTAGCAAGTTTGTAGTGTTTTCTT
This sequence comes from Onychomys torridus, assembly GCF_903995425.1. Taxonomy (NCBI): domain Eukaryota; kingdom Metazoa; phylum Chordata; class Mammalia; order Rodentia; family Cricetidae; genus Onychomys; species Onychomys torridus. The sequence goes on along the minus strand of NC_050458.1, from coordinate 65,818,729 downwards.
GAAACAGGAATTAAATGGTCAAATATCTTTAAAACCCAAAGTGGCCCATCATTTGCTGATATTTACAGTAATAAAATAAGTTACTGACAGTTTCTCTGCCTGTCTTAGTCTCTACATTAGTCAAAGTGGATAAAACTGGAGGTTTTCAATACAGTACAGGATAATTGATGGCACTATATGGCACCACAATCAATTGCTAGAAGTTGCCACGCTCAAGGAAGACATCCTAAAGACTTTCACAACAGCTACTATTAAAAGCCCCTCTCGGCGATTGACCTCCAGGCTTGCTGACGTGATGTAATCACTAGTGCGAAGGGCTCTGAGGCTCCACTTACAACCAGGGAGGGCAGGATTAAAGAGTGTTAGCAAGGTGCTGGGGAGGAAGACCAGTGTAAAGACAGTCCAGGAGCTGCAAGCCAGATGAGATGACAATGCAGAGCATTTACCTGATTCATGATGGAAAACTTCCTCCCTATCCTGTTGTCTGGCAGCCGGAAGCCCTTCCTTCTCATGCCATCTTCCGACTCCGACTTAAACACCTTCTCGGGGTCTCCCTTCTCCTCCCCCTCAGAGAGTTCCTTCTGCTTCCTCTTCTTCCGCCTGTTCCGACGCTCCTTGGCACTCTTAGAGCTGAGTTTAGAAAGTTCAGAGGAGCTCCGCGGAGAGCCGACCCCATCTTCACCTTCTTCCTCAATGGCATCTTCTGAGACAGTGCCGGCTGAAGTGGCCATTGCAGCAGCCTAGGAAAGGGGCCACACAGACAGACGGAGTCAGAAGCACTGTCTGGCGCCACCCATGCCAGCCACGGGCAGACAGGGACATGAGGGAGCCCGCCCTGGAAAGGAGGAGGCTGTGGTCAGCACTGGATGCTAACACCCTCTGGGTGAGCTTGCATCCTGGTACACAGGCCTGAGTGAGCAGAGCACTCATGGCAGGCACGCTGGGATTCCTTAGCAACAGTGGAAATGAATGCTTAGAAACCATATTACATATCATTGGGCAAACTCTGCAAAATACATACGTGTATCTGCATCTATGTGTACATATAGATATGATCAGAAAGATAAACGGTAAGAGTAAGAATCACAGTTGTCTCTAAATTTTATTTTTTGCTTATAGCTTCATTTTAAATATTAAAAAATATTCATTATTGTATGTATGTGTATGGTGTGTGTGTGTACAGAGATCAGAGGGACAGCTTTTATGAAACTGTTTTTACATTCCACATTTAATGTGCCCTGGGGTACTCAAACTCAGGTCACCAGGCTTGTGTGGCAAATTTGAAACCCACCGAGTCATCTTACTGTAGCTCCCACCTCCCTAAGTGTGTGTGTGTGCGTGCATTTGTGTGTGTGTGTGTGTGTGTGCGTGCATGTGTGTGTGTGCGTGCATGTGTGTGTGTGTGCGTGCATGTGTGTGCGCGTGTGCGTGCATGTGTGTGTGTGCGCGTGTGTGTGCGCGCGTGTGCGTGTGTGCGTGTGTGTGCGTGCATGTGTGTGCGTGTGTGTGTGTGTGTGCGTGCGTGTGCATGCATGTGTGCGTGTGTGTGTGTGTGTGTGTGTGTGTGTGTGTATGCATGCTCTTATGGACAAGTGTGTGCAGTTGAGGTCAGAAGTGAATGTCGGAGTCCATCCACCGTGTTTTTTGAGACAGGGTCTCTAACTAGCCTGGAACTCATCAAGTAGGCTAGGATGGCTTGGCAGGGATCCCTGGGATCCACCTGTCTCTGTCTCTTCTGGGTTAGTATTGCAAACATAAGCCACCATGTTTGGATTTTATGTGGGTTCTGGGGATAAACTTAGATCCTCATGATTGTGTGGCAAGCACTTTAGTTGACAGAATTTTCTTCCCAGTTCCCTATATTATCTTTTAAATAATAAATAATACTCTATGGCCACAGTAAATCCATGATGGGTATCCTAATGTTTTTCTGAACCAAAAAGTGGCTGTGTTTGGGCGTTTAGACCTATTGTAGAGCACCTGTGCTAAGGATGCAAAAAGTTCTGTGCTCAGTTCCCAGCACCAAGTCAAAAACAAACCAGTCTCTACTGACTGGAGCACTAACTACTCACCTGTCTCCCTGCACTAACTACTCACCTGTCTGTCTCCCTGCACTAACTACTCACCTGTCTGTCTCCCTGCACTAACTACTCACCTGTCTCCCTGCACTAACTACTCATCTGTCTCCCTGCACTAACTACTCATCTGTCTCCCTGCACTAACTACTCACCTGTCTGTCTCCCTGCACTAACTACTCATCTGTCTCCCTGCACTAACTACTCACCTGTCTGTCTTCCTGCACTAACTACTCACCTGTCTCCCTGCACTAACTACTCACCTGTCTGTCTCCCTGCACTAACTACTCACCTGTCTCCCTGCACTAACTACTCATCTGTCTCCCTGCACTAACTACTCATCTGTCTCCCTGCACTAACTACTCACCTGTCTGTCTCCCTGCACTAACTACTCATCTGTCTCCCTGCACTAACTACTCACCTGTCTGTCTTCCTGCACTAACTACTCACCTGTCTCCCTGCACTAACTACTCACCTGTCTGTCTCCCTGCACTAACTACTCACCTGTCTCCCTGCACTAACTACTCACCTGTCTCCCTGCACTAACTACTCATCTGTCTCCCTGCACTAACTACTCACCTGTCTTCCTGCACTAACTACTCACCTGTCTTCCTGCACTAACTACTCACCTGTCTCCCTGCACTAACTACTCACCTGCCTTCCTGCACTAACTACTCACCTGCCTTCCTGCACTAACTACTCACCTGTCTCCCTGCACTAACTACTCACCTGTCTTCCTGCACTAACTATTCACCTGTCTCCCTGCACTAACTACTCACCCGTCTTCCTGCACTAACTAACTACTCATCTCTCTTTTCCCAGTCATCACAGACACGAGTGCTGAGCTGAGAGAGTCAATAAAAGACCAATTGCAGCGGCAGTCAGCTGGAGCTCAGCACCGACGCCTGGAAGAAGGCCGCTGTGCAGAGCCCCTCACCTGGGCCTCTTCCTGCTGCTTCTTGAGCTGCTCCAACATTGCTTTGAACTCAGCCTCTTTTTGCTCGGCCTCTTCCAAGGTTGCCTGGTTCTGCTCTTCATAAGCCATGGCCACCACAGCCAAGATCAAGTTCACCAAGTAGAAAGAACCCACAAAGATGACCAGGACAAAGAAGATCATGTATGTTTTCCCAGCTGCTCGTAAGGTCTGAAAGACAAAAGCGGCCTTCTCAGTTATTCCCATCGAATAAAGCAGGATAAAAACACACTGAGCACAGCTCCTCAGCAGCAACCACTGCTGGCTGGGTAGGTCAGAGCTGCCTTGCATGGCACTCTGCACCCATCCCATATCCCAGTGGTCAAACGCCTTCCTAAAGCTTACCCCTCACTTCCACTGTGGAGAAAACATCCCCTGCATTTTGCTTTCATAGAAAAATATCCTGTCTGTCTGTCGACCTACCTATCTTAGACAAGACCTCACGATGTAGCCCTGGTTGGTATAGGACTTGCTATATAAATCAGACGGGCTTAAAACTCCCGGTGATCCTCCTGCCCTTGTCTCCTGACTGCCAGGACCACCACCCACATCACAGGCCTAGTTAGCGAATCTTTTTCTTCCAGTTAGCAAGGACTGAATGGAATCTGGTGCCTATTATGCCCAACAGGAAGAACTGACTTTGGATTGGAACTAGAAACCTCTCTTATTGAGGCTATTTTTGCAAGGAGAGATTTACTCCCCCCCCCCCCCAGACCTGAGGACCAAACCCAGGGCCTTGAGCTAAATCCCCAACCCCAAGATTTACTTTTTATTCTCTAACTAACCAGTATCATCAAATACCACAGTCAAAGAGAAAACAATGGACTGTCATGGAATCATCAGCAACACTAATTTCCTCATTATGACGTGTGTACAAGACACCTGAAGTCATCAATGTGGCCCAACACTTCGGGTCCAGCCTTAATCTCACTCACCACATACCTAGACAAGTCCAAATTTACAGCTCTAAGTCATACTTCAAGATGGCACGGATAGAAATCCCATCATTTTACTACGGGAAGGTGCCTTGTACAAACGAGCGTTTGCTATTTCTTAGATGCCCCGACACTGAGACCCTAGTAGACCACCATGGAGAGTGAAGGGGGACAGCAGGCTGCAAACCTCCAGGCTGGCCCGAGGCTGTCAAGGTGTCAGCTACATCGGACCGTGACTAAACACTCAAGAAACGGGGCAGAGAGCTGGGTGAATTCACCCATCCTACTGTGTGGGAAATGCCATTCTCATATCCTATTTAATGTCTTCACTATAGGACTGTCACACAGACGTCCCCAACTCATCATATCCTCATGCAGACTTCATCACTAAAGAAAAAGAGGTATTACTTACCAACTGGTATAAGTTCTCCCAATAGTCCTGGGTCATAAGGCGAAATAATGCCAAGAAGGCCCAGCTGAAAGTATCAAAGCTTGTGTAACCATAGTTGGGATTCCTTCCTGCTTTCATACACTGGTAACCCTCCGGGCATTGCCTGAAAAAAGAAAAGGGTTACAATGGGATGGGGACCCGGCTCAGTGGAGGAGTACTTACCTAGTAACTCCAAGTCCCTCAATTTTATTCCTGGCAACACACACACACACACACACACACACACACACACACACACACACACACAGAATGAGACAGAAAGAAAGTTTAGGAACTTTCAAAATTATCCTACCAAGTCTATTATCAGGGATAACAGATTACACAAACCCATCTATTCCATGCCTTTGAAGGTAGAAATAGCCACCTTTATAGCCAGGAGCACAAAACTGGAGGAAAAATAAGGAGAGGGAGCGAAAAAGGAGGGGAGGGAGAGAGGGGGAGAGAAAGAAAGAGGAGGAGGAGGAAGACAAGGAGGAAAGAGAAAGGGAAGAAAAGAACAGCTAGTCAACGTCTGGGAAGGCTTAGAATCTGAGTAACCTGGCAGTCTTCAAGGATGCAGATGCTGAGATCTGTGCATACCCAGCTGCGGGAAGTTCAATGGGTGGAGCCCACGTGTACTTTAGAGACAGGTCAGATGGCTGCATATGTGCCAAGCATAAGAAGCACTCTGCCTTAGGATATCACAGATCCACATTAATGTATGATTTCAATCAAATTACTAATTGATTAATTATTAATTCATATCAGCTACTACTGTCAATGACAAATAGTTAAGTTCAGGTCTTCTTGGTTGTCTGTTTTAACACTTGCTGTGCTGACCTAAGTTATGGGGATTAATGATATAAATATAAATAAATGATATCAATTATATGATTTCTTCTGCTTTTGGACTCATCTGATGTCTCTTTTAATGTAATTTCTAGTATCTACTTCAATATAGAACTTAACACTACTTCTGGTTGTCTGGATTATATTAAAACTGCAGATCAGCACACAGGGGACCAATGTACTGAGTGAGCCATCACCACCTACATGCGTTTACAGAATAGTTGTGTGGATAGTATTTAACAGGCCCCTACAGTAACCCTGTGAGGAAGAGCGCAGAGCTTATTAGATCTCTGTCATGGAGGAGGAAACGGAGACTTGAATAGGTTGGATGGCTTGGCAACATTCTTAGAGCTCAACACAGCTCAAACAGGAGCGAATCCTAAATTGGTATCTATCCCTTCCCCCACAGTGCCAGATCTAGTGTGCTCGGGGTTGTCCTTGGATGTTGAACTCTCACCAAGACAGTGTCTTTGCTCCATATTGTAATAACTGTGTGAGAGGATGAGAGGGTCCACAAGAGGCAGGCAAGCCATTTGGTGCTACAGAGTTTCCCTATCTTTCCACACCTTTCACTGTAGTTTGAGATTACTGGTGCATTCACCTTCTAGTGAAATATCAACTCTGAATGGTCAAATATGAAACAGAAAGAAAATCTGAGTCAGCCAATAGGTCAGATCCATGTGTAGTACCCAGTATGAGAGCATAAAGAAAGTGAGGCTATTGCTCATTAGACCCAACTCATACTAGGCACATTAATGAAGAATAACATCAGGTGAGCTACTTACCCAGCATCGGAACTGTTCCCACAGAGCAAGGGCTCTAGCATGCCAGGAACCGTGTAAAAGTTTGCTAGAAAAGTTGGAAGAGGCAGGAAATGAATAGGCAGATTTCAGTGAATGAGAGAATAAACTTACACGGTCCCTAGCCTGCCAGCAGGAGCAGCTATTGGTTTTAGCTCATATAAATCTTTCCCAGCAGCAGGGAGCTGATGAGAACCCCTCCCATTAATGATCTCCTGTATATCTACAGCAGAGCTACCCTAAAAGCCCTCAAGGTGATACTGCATTCTCAGGCACTTGACTTCTTGGTATTTCAGCTCTGTATGCTGAGTTCTGTAACTTGGATTAAAGGGTCTAAGTCAGTGGTTCTCAACCTTCCTGATGCTGCAACCCACTCATACAACTCCACATGTTGTGGTGACCCCCCAACCATAAATTATTTCGTTGCTACTTCATAACTGTAATTCTGCTACTGCTATGAATCCTAATGTCAATATCTGATACGCAGGATATGGTCCCAGGTGGGACAGAAACTTCCATCCAAAGATATGTGACCCGTCTAAAGTAAGTTTCTGAGATCTTCATCCCTTTATATAACTTCACCCTTTTATCCTTGTAATATTTTTACCAAGATGTTCTAAAATTCCGCACTAGACATAAGTTGCCATGTCCTACTTTAAATCAGAAGGCTCTGCCCCTGAGATCTCCTTTGCAATACTTTCTTGAGGCTACTTAACTGATTTTATTTCTCTCGTGTGACTAGTGGTGATACTTCTTTTTTTTGTTGTTGTGAATAGAACTATCGTTACACCAAATTCTCTTTAATGCAAGACCCTAGAGTGATTTGATTCCTCAAATGAAATTATTCAAACTCCTTAACTGTAGTAAGATCAAATCATATCTCAGAGATCACCTGACTCCCTAGACAAGACCTACTGCAAAGCTCTTGCTAGCATTAAGGAGTTTTGGTTCATAAGCAGAGTCTAGACTGAACGCATGACTGTTCCAGGTAACCCAGCAACAAAAAGCAGCTTACTGAGAGTCTAGACATGACTTCTAAAGCACAAGTTTACGGGTGCATGTGAAGACAGTTTAAGCGTTCACTTGGTTTCCAAGGACTGAAGCTTAGTCAGGTGTAGCAGTGGTGAACACCAGCACGTGGGAGGCAGAGGCAGACAGATCTCTGTGAGTTCAAGGCCAGCCTAGTCTACATAGTGAGCTCCAGGACAGCCAGGGCTACATAGTGAGGCCCTGTCTCCAAATAAAATAATGATGATGATGATGATGATGATGATGATGATGATGATGATGACGATGATGACTTGAGAGCGTCTGCACAGCCCCTCCTTGAACAAAGGGGAATGGCTTCTCAGGCCGAGGCAGTGCTGAGACTTTCTGGGCCGGGCCACTTTGTGTAGCTCGGGTGGCTCCTGACAAGTAGCCTCAGGTCAAGCTTCCCTCCTGCAGTGCCGGGGACACCTACTTTTATTGTTGATATATTCTTCCCAGTCAAAGCCTCTGGTGCCGTTTTCAAGGTAGCTCTCATTGAAGTTTATGGGCCACACCACACACTTGTTCCGAAGGTTCCCCATGAACAGCTGCAGGCCAATTAGGGCGAAAACGCTCAAGCAGAACACGGTCAAGATCATCACATCCGACAGCTTCTTCACAGACTGAATGAGGGCACCCACGATTGTCTTCAGGCCTGAAGAGACAGAGCCCCCCCAAAACCAGAGTCAACTCAAGTCCTCCCTACTTCCCCAGCCCTCCCCCAACTTAGTCCTACCCCCAACTCTCCCACAGCACCCCCGAGATATGGCCACTGCACCTTGACACACAGAATGAGTAGGGAGAATTATCAGTTTCCAGAAGGATCCATTTCTAAGTCAATAATTCTTTACAAAAGAATCGAAAGAAGCTGCTTCCATTAGCACTTCTATTAGTGGCTCCTTCCTCCCTGCACGCACCTCCTCTCCCAGGTCTTCCCATAGGCTGGTCCCTTCTCCCAGATGCTCAATTCCTGCTCTTGCCCTCCCCACCTAACTCCTCCTTCCCCTTCTGGTCTCAGTGAAAGCCCTGCCCCAAGAAGCCCTCCCCGCCTCCCCACTCGCCTCCCTCCCTCTCCTACCGTCAGAGCCTTCTAGTCTCCCTGTACCATCTGCCGTGGTTAGAACTCATTTTCTGTCTGTCTTGTCCACTGTTGTAACATAGCGTCTAACTCACAATAAATATTTGTTGAGTAAACAAATAAAAAAGGACCAGGGATTAAGGAGGTTTCCAAGTTGGAAAGGGAACCACTGAGCAGTTTATAAGTCAGTGAGAAGCAAGAAGGTACAACATCTTTTCTGAAGACGTCTGGAAAGATTAAGTGTTATCAATATAGCATTTACAGTTGCCTTTCCATTAAAAAGTACAAGTCCTGCTTGTTGCAGCAACCTTTCTTGTGCTCTACATTAAAAACAAAACACTTGTAACTCATTTTAATGTAAGGTTTTATTTTATTTTGCTTTTGTGGTTGGTGCTGGGAATTGAATTCAACTTTTGTGTATACCTGGCGCATGCCTCCCAGGGAGTTATGTTATACCAGTCTGAATTTGAGGTTTAAAATGTGAGACATGGGTTCAAATTTAAACTTGACGACGGCCACTTCCACATTGCATAGGGAGATATTAGTGATGGGTGACACATAAGAATATAAGTTTACGGTGCTTGAGCCAAAAGAGTCTATGCGTGGCAATCCTCAGCATGCCCCACAGCAGGCAATCATAGGACATGGCCCACAGAACATGGACACTCCTGCAGTGTACAAGGTGAGCAAGAGGAGACTCTGAGTCTCGTCACACCAGGCCTCAGGGATCAGCTTTTGATGGCAAACAAACAAGGCTGGCATTCCAGAGACAGCCAATGTGAGCATTGCTGGCCCTGGTTGGTGGGTCATCACTAATCTTAATCAAGGTGTGCCACTTACACATATCATCTGAGCCCTACATCTAACCCTCTGGGCTCTCAGCATCTTACCTTTAAAAGGATAACTAGAATGAGGCTGTGTTGATGTCAGAGCATTTGACTAGCACAGGGAAGGCCCTGGTTTCCATCCTCAACACCACCAGAAATAAATGAGTAAATAAAGAGGCAGTCGCATCTGACTGCCAGACTGCTGTGAGGATTGAGCATGTTCCATACTTAAGAGAGCGGCTGGTGCACGGTGAATGAGGTTAATTATTATTGTCTGAGCCTCAATTGATTCATCTATAAAGATTTGCAATACCAATTTCATTGAATGGTCATGACATTTAAGTAAAATAACAAATATAAAAAATATCTAATGCAGGACATGACACAGATCATGTGTCACATATCATCATTTTTATATCTAGTGCCCCTTTAAAGGACTTGGCTGGGATAATGTCCCTGCTCAGGGTTAACCCCATGTGATGATGAGCTAATGGGTGCTTGGACATGCTTTTTGGACCCCTGTATTTTGCAAGTGACTATCTAAAATGCCTAGAGTTAAGCCCAACAGAATTTTCTTCCTGAGTCCAATAGTAGCAATGGACATTGTGCCTAGTCTAGAATCTGGTACAAAACAGGCAGTTTAATAAATTTTTACTGAAAGAGTGAATAATAGAGAATTTTTTTCCTTACAGATAAAAAGAAAGGCATCTAAGGGGAAAGTGTACACAGGCCTGGGCCTTCTTACAGTACAGCCTTCCTCAGAGGCTACAGAAGCAAGGGGAAGAGAGCTTGCCTGGGTTCCAGAGATACAGCTTTCTATTCAGACTCTTTATCCCACAGGACTGTGCAGAAGGGGCGTTGGCAAGGTCAGTCACTACTATAACCTGCCATGGCTATGATAGGCCACAAACTTAAGTCACTTCTCAGAGCCTCAGTTCTCTCCCATGGGATGTGCATGGCAGTGGGCAGTGAAGGAGAGAAACTGATGAATCTTCTCTCAGTCTTTAAAGATAGGGTGGAGATTCAAGAAATGAGATGTCACCGACCTTTTATGCCCAAGGCCTGTGACCGCACAGTTAGGCATACCAAGTAGAAGACAGTTATCAAGAAGTGTCCCAGAGTTATGCAACTGAGTTTCATACCACTTCTGAAAACGGAAATTCCTCGTTACGTTTTGACTGGTTGGGGTAGGCCTACGCTGGGCCAACGATCCAAGTTCAGGCATCTAAGCTATGGAAGACTGATTCAGATGGAACAACTTGGTGGATGCCTGAAGAGTGGCCGCCATGTGTCTTCACCTAGACTTTTTAATAAAGAGCTTGTACAGCTGCCTCTTTTAAAGGCATCAGACAAGTGTCTATCTGGACACTGGATGATCATCTAATGCCCCTGGCATTGCTATTTTAACTGAACCAAAAAGGGTGCTGCTACTTACAATAACAAGAAGAACTTAAAAACATATAAAACAAAAGGGTTTGTTATAAATAAAGTGAATCAATCAATCAATCATATAATTTCACCATGACTCTGACCTGATTTTCCAGGGTGGGAAATCTTTGGGTGTTCCAAGTCTACATAACAAGAAATTCTAGGCAGCAAGATCTAACTGTCCCTGTCCCTGGACTGTGCTGTGAGCTGCTTTGTTTGTATAGGGTGACTCTCTTGGTACTTATGGATAATAGGGTGGACATCTCACCTAAATCCAGACCTTTCCTATAAGGATCTGGAGCAGGACAAGAGACAGTCATCTAACCATGCAGCAGAAATATTAACACATAAAACTGAGAGCAAGGCAGCAGCCACACTGTGTCACTTTAAGATGTGATTGACAGAGTAATTTGCATTTGAGGAGAGCAAAGAAACAGACATGTGGAGAGAGAGGGGTAGAGACAAAGAACTTTGGAGTCTCTAGGGTCTCCTGGACCTGCATTCTGCTGGCCCCAGAGGTGCACAACTGGAGCCCGTGACTTTCCAATAGAGCTCCTGCCCTAGGAGCTGGCACTTGCTTCCTAGAGATGGGCCTGCCACTGGAAGGTGGCTACTGTCCCTTCTCCATCATCAGATGTCTCGGCTGAAGAAACCTGGGGATGTAAGTCCACACAGCTACAAACCATCCCTCAAGCGTTCTGATGTCTGAGGCTTAGATCGTCCTGCTGGTGAGTTTGTTTTGCTTAAAAAGTGGAAAGTGGAAACGTAGCTGTAAATGACATCTCAGCTGCTTGTACTTCAGAGGCTCAGAGAACTCCATCTTAATTAGGCAAGAGGGATCAGTAAGCCACATTAACAGCGGCCATCTACCAAGCACTCTCTGAGATCTCATCCAGACCCCAACGAGAAGGGGCCCAGGGGAAAGAAATGTGTGGCCTGAGGCGTGCAGAAGGGCGACACAGATCACAGAGCAGCACCGGGGCAGCCGCCAAACGGCACACTGATTCAGGCCGCCTTTCCACGGGGCTGATAGCAGAACCACCACATTCACAGAGACATCGGTGGTGATTTGTAGGGATGTGCCTTCAGTGCGTCTCCTACATTCCAGCTCTAAGGCTGCCTGAAGTGACTGCTCACAGCAAATCTATCCAACTACCGCCAGCACTGGTTAGGAGAGACAAGGGACTCCTGGTGATGTGGTCGAGGAGAGAAGCTACCTTGCTTCTTCTATCGGCTCACACCACCACACGCCAGAGCAAGCAAGACACTCGCTGAAAACCCATTATCCACAGCAGAGCAGAACGCGCCTTCCGGCGACTCCTACACAGCAGAGTGTGCGACAGAGGCCATGTGGGGGCAGATTGGACAGGGAGAACTCCTGAGGGAGACGAACATTAGCACGCGTCGGTGCGTGCCTGAACAGAAGTTCACACATTCACTACAGACCTGGAAAAGACAGTGGGCCCCAGGAATGAAGACGAGCTACCTGAGAGGTGGCTGGGTATTTTAGGAATTTTGAGAAGCAGGGGAGAGGGTGCTGCAGGCTTCTACTTCCCTCTATGTCCAAAGGCACCTTTGATTTTCCTGTCACCTTACATAATACACCCGAATCTCTTGAACAAACGAACAAAGCCAGCTAATGTGTCCGGAGAAATCAGCCTTGCACGTTGGGATCAAGTCTGTGGCGGTGATAGTCCAAATAAAGTTAATTCACATTCCCCTGTTTGTCACACAGGTTGAGGATTGTAAGTGGTTTGAAGCAATGGGAGCTAATTTCCCACAAGATTAATACTGGACTCGCTCTCGGCAGCCGTCAGAAGCGGCTCTCCGCCTGAGGGAGGGAGAGCGCCCAGTTCTGCCAGGCTGGCTGGATCCAAGGGCGAAGCAGGTCCTGTCCACTTTCCTCCTGCAAACGCAAGCTCTCTTAGGCCTTTTCCTCTTAGGACCACACAACATTTTGGTGATTTTTTTTCCCCTTAACATGCAATATAGAAGAAAGAGAAGCACAAAAGCAGCAAGATTTGAAACTTCAATATTTAAAAAGAAACAACCAGCTGAGCATGGTGGCACACGCCTAAACACACTCGGGAGGCAGAGGCAGGTGGATCTCTGAGTTGAGGCCAGCCTGGGCTAGGGAGTGAGTTCCAGGACAGCCAGAGCGGCATGGGGAAACCCTGCCAAACAAACAAAAAGCAAAACAACACCACCAAGACAAAACCCAAAGCCCCACATAACAAATAAATAGAGAGAAAGAAGGCATCGGTGCGTACTGTAGTCTTGACGTGTCTTTCCTAGCCTGTTGCTAAGCAGGAGGACAGCCATACTTAGGTGTACACGTGCACAGAAAAGAGTCTGTGAGAACTAGACCACGAGGAGAAGAAAGCCAGCCCCGGTTTCTGTTTCCGGCCTGGTCTCACCAGGTGGGAGGAAGCAGGATTGAAAGCAGGAATAGAAAGTCCAAGAGAAAAGTAATGAAAGTCAACTCCGGAGAGAGCAGGCCGGTATCAGATCAGCCCTGGGAGCGGCGGCTGCAGGGAGTCCTTCACAGGACGGAAGTGACAGGGAGCCCCCAGCTGCCGCTCTCCCGGGGCAGCAGGAGAACTCCTGAGATGTAGTTCTGGACTGAGGCATCTGTCCTACAGCCTGTGTTGGGGCAGGAGGGGGGGACACCTCCGACGGAGTCTTTTAGATGTTCACCTTCTGCCGAGGCTCCCGATGAATCAAACGTGAACACAAAGATCTGAGACATGAGCTTCCTGGCAGAACGGCTCAACGTCAAGTTGAACTCAACACCTCTGGCCCAGAGATAAGGGCTCTTTCAGTACAGAGTGTACGTGCACTGTTTTTTCAAAGATGATAACTTTGAAACAAAAAAGAAGCCACAAGTGGCCTGTATTGGAGTTCTGACCCATCAAATATGAAGGTTCAGAGCCAGGCGGTGGTGGCACACACCTTTAATCCCAGCACTCGGGAGACAGAGGCAGGCGGATCTCTGTGAGTTCCAGACCAGCCTGGTCTACAGAGTGAATTGCAGGACAGCCAAAACTATGTAGAGAGACCCTGTCTTGTAAAACAAAACAAACAAATAAACAAAAAAGGCTCAGAATGTGAGTTTGATATTTTATAAATATCATGAACATGAAGGGTCTATGGCCTTTATTTCTTTCTTTTTCCTTCTCTCTCTCTCTCTCTCTCTCTCTCTCTCTCTTTCTCTCTAGACGGGGTTTCTCTGTGTAACAGCCCTAGATGGCCTTGAACTCAGAGATTGGCCTGTCTCATAGGTGTCACCATTGGGCTGGAGAGATGGCCCAGCGGTGAAGAGCACTGACTGCTCTTCCAGAGGACCTGGGTTCAATTCCCGGCACCCACATGGCAGCTCACAACTGACTGTAATTCCAGTTCCAGGGGATCTGACACCCTCACACCAATGCACATAAAATAAAGTTTAAAAAAATATTTTAAAAAGGTGTCACCATCATCACCCAGGGACATTTCTTACACAAAAGGCTAGCATGAACTAAAACTCCTTATCATGCAGTCCAGAGTCCTGGCTGACCTGACATATTTAAAATAGCTACCATAATGCAAAAGGAGCACTGGCCTGGGCACAACCCTGGCCTGGGCAATGATCACGAAGGAGCTAAGATTTAGAGACCACTGTGAAAGCTATAGACACCATCCATTCCCATGCTTACCCTCCAAGATGGCTGACTTTGACTGTCAACTTGTCAAGATTTTGAATCACCTAGGGGACAACCATCTAAGCACGTCTGTGAGGGTGTCCAGGCAGGTTTTACTGAGGTGGCTGTGGATCTGGTGTGACCAGTGGCCTCATGACAGACTGTGAGACAAAATGATCCTTCCTTCCTTAAGTTGCTTTCATCAGGTACTTTGTCCCAGTGACAGAAAAGTCAACAACACATCCATGCTTCCTTTCTGTAGTTTGGGCAGCTTCGGGAAAAGTCTAAACTGAGACAGGAGAAGGTGGAGAGCAAAATCCTTCTCAAGTTGTACGCATGGTGTTAGCTCTGACTGAGGACTACTGTGTCCCAGCTCAACAAGCAGGGATAAAATAACTGACTTTTAAGCAAGAGATAGACCCTGATGCAATAACACATACAATAGTGACCCACCTTGGAAGGAAACATGGACAACAGCCCTCCAGGGAACAACAGCCCAGCTCAGGGCCCTCCACAGGCCCACTCCCCGCCTCTCTGACTCACACTAAGTAAGAATGGAGAGCAAAGGGCTGGACTCAAAGTCACATGAGTTAAAACTTATCACCAACAGTGATCTGTGCCTAGCTTTACTGCCCTTAAAGCTCAGTGTTCATGCCAGTTAGCTTCCCAAAGCCAGCTCAACTGGGCGTGCTTACGGAAATAGGAATCTGAGAATCTACTTCAGACTGCTAAGATAATGTCTAAGTCTTGACACAAACCTTTTGCTGTTTTTTTTTTTTTTTTTAATGATAAGTGCTTCTAGTACAATATTTTATGCAGCACTTCTGTGGACCATGCACTATGTTATAGACACTACATATTTACACACACACACACACACAGACTAGGGAGTATAAGTGACCTGATAAAGAACTGCTTTGCAGAAATTCCCTCCTCCAAAGCAGCAGAGACAAAAACAGCCGTGACCAGCCAGGCTGGAGATAGACAGCATCTGCTGCCCCAGTTAGTGAACAGAACACAGCTTTCCACTGAACTCTGGGAGAGAAGTTTTGAGATCACAGGAACAGAAAGAGACAGATGCCTTGCAGAGTGCTGGGGTAGACGAACGGGAAACATGGGATCATGTTTAAAGGGGCCAGAGGAGGAAACAGACCGAAGGGAAAATGAGAGTAAAGATCTGGCATCCCAGCTGCCTCAGAACAAGGCCTGCCTAAGGGCTTAGACCTCGAGATTCCTGGTAAACCACACCCCAATCGACCCTCTTCACAACTCTGTCTTTGTGTTCCCCACCTAGGTCACTGACTCCATGTTACATAGAGGGCAGAAGAACTATTTCTGAAGTCAGCCCCAGGGGATGGACCAAAGATCAGAATATGGTGCTCAGCACCAGTTTCCATATCACTGGGAGGGAAGCATGAACTCAGCGAGTGTCCCTTAGTACCTCTGACCACAACTAAAGTCCTTCCCCTCTGCCGGGTTACTGCCCATCTTAGCCTTAAACACTTCCTTCTAGATTTCAAGTCTGGTTCTTAGAAAGGTTATTGTCCAGCTGCAATGATTTAAACTATGGAATCTTAACCTCAGTGCACGGATGGGTAGTGGGACGTGGGAGTGTCTGCGAAATTTCATCTGAGTCTCAAAGGGACCAAAAGCCTTCACGGAGTTTAGAACCACTGGGCTAGCTCAACCAGGCAAAAGCAAAAGGCAAATATTTTCAGGAGATTGTCCTTCAACTAATTTTCAAGCTGCTCTCTAGTTTCCTTTTGTCTCTCAAGTGTCTCAGCTTTTGCTGATATTGTACCTTTGACGTTACGACGGCACCTGTATGTGCATTTGCTGTGGTTTAAGTTGAGTGTGATCTCTGAGTCTACTCACAGTAGATGTCTGCTGGGTGCGTCTCACTCTACTGAGGATGGCAGTTGTAAAATATGACAAACAGTGACTCACTAACCCCAAGACTTTTCTATCTTAACTAGTCTGAAGTGACTAGTTAACTGGTTAGGTTGCTTCCTGATTAAATGGTTACATTAGTATGGCACCAATAAAAGTACAAGTCTGAATAACATGCGATTGGCAAACCATGCACAGGAACTCTGGAATCACAAGCAATGGGATGGGAGTGGATGTGAAGGTCACTGTAATTCCATGAGGCCATGATTCAAATGATTCGTATACGAAGACACAGCTTGCTCCAAGGAGCTTTCCTCAGATACTGGGCAGTACAATGGGTCTGTAAGCGTGTGCTTTTTTCAAGAGCATGGATGGAATGAGAGCCGCATGCCTGGCAAGCACGGCCGAGAAGCCTGCCTGAGGCCCAAAGGGTCATTCCAGAGAACATTTCTTCGGGAAAGCATGCAGAGTGCAATGCCATGTCAATGTGCCGATACCAGTTTCAAATGTGGCGGACGAAATGAATGGAGGAGAATAGTAGGAGTGTGGCAAAAGCAGTCTGGTGCACGCATTTGCTCACCTGGAATTACAGAGATAGTTTTCAAAGCTCGGAGAACCCTGAATGTTCTCAGCGCTGAGACATTGCCCAGGTCCACAAACTCTGTCACATATCTGTAGTAAGGGAGGTCACACACAGACACAAATGACAAACACAGACACAACACAAATACCAAAGGAAAAGAAACAAAACCACAACAAAACAAAAAGCACAATACGTCACATCAGGGCCCTAACCCACACCTAACACCAACCCCGGGCCATCTTACCTGGGATTACCGAAATAGTTTTCAAAGCCCTCAGTACCCTGAAAGTGCGCAGAGCTGAAACATTGCCTAGGTTTATAAACTCGGTTATATACCTGCAGAATCAAACCAAAGTTAACTTGTAACGGGACCACTGGGGGAGGGTTTGAGAACAGGGCAAGTGAGGGTCTTACGTATAAGTTATAGTTTTATTTTCTTTCCCTGAAAAAAGCAAAATTTCAAAATATAAACATTTAAGGAACATATCTTTTTGTTTGTTTGTTTGTTTGTTTGTTTCCGAGACAGGGTTTCTCTGTGTAGTTTTGGAGCCTGTCCTGGATCTCACTCTGTAGACCAGGCTGGCCTCGAACTCAGAGCCTGCCTCTGCTTCTCAAAGTGTTGGGATTAAAAGCGTGCACCACCACTGCCCGGCAAGGAACACATCTTTAAAAAAAAAAAAAAAAAAAAAACGGGCAAGAAGAATTGAGAAGTATACTCTAAAGAACTGACAGACTGGAACACTTTGAGGCTGCAGTGTGGGACGTGCAGATTCCAGTGACTTTACTGTCAGCCCATTGACTTCTTTTTCCAGCAAGGGGAAAGGCCACGAGGGATCAAAAACTTACGTTCCCAATTTTGTGAACAAAACAGTCAGTTTCACAAGAAACTGACAACTTTTTTGTAGCAGGAGCCTCACAAAAACAAATGCCCTGTTGACCAGGGATAAGCACCTGCACAGCCGGGTGTGGGACTTCTCCAGGGCTTATGTCTGTTTGCAGCCATGTCTACAGATGCAGTTTGACCCTGTGACAGATAAAAGCAGGGCTCAGAAAAAACCAGCTCACGAGATCAGGGCAGCAGGTGAGTTATGTGCCCATTTGATCACCAGCTTTGGGCTGGGCTAGGACACAGGTTTGAAATGCACACCAATGTATAGTTTATAATGCTAGAGGGCAGAGATTGTCTCCATAGAAGGAAAGTCAGGTCCGTTTTCAGCTATTCCCTGCACACCACTCACTCACAGGTCACAGTGGAACTCCTGATACTCAGCACCCCCACACACCAATGTTTTCTTCCTTTCACACATCTTTATACACTCAACCTATATCCCACTCCAAGTCTCCCCTTAAATGACAATACATTCTCATAACACACACACACACACACACACACACACACACACACACACACACACACAAATAGAGCCCGTCTGACTCTTCTATCCTCAGCTGAAACAAAACCAACTGCCAGATGCAGCCAGCATACCCATGGAGGACCACCAAGTCTCTAGTGAGAGTGGGAGCTTTGGTTAGTAACTTTTCTGAATGTGCCAGTCTAGAAACACTGGCTCACGTTTGAGTCAAAAACCTCAAATGCATTTTCAGCCAAAAGTTTACACCCGAAATATTCTATGCCTTCAAAGAGGCCCTCTAGTGATGGGTGTGAGGACCTTGGTCAGTGCCATAAAGGGGCATAAACTATGAGGGCGGAGTCACGAGGAGTCACTGTCTACTGGCTCCCAGCTGTAAAGCATCCCTTCACCTTCTCCCACATAAACGTGAGTCTGCACACTAAGAATGGCGGCAAGCAAGAACCACAGTCAAAAACCCGTGGCCAGCCACAGTTACCCGAGAACTCCCCATTCTGCAGCCAGGTATGTTATAGCAGTTTGCAATCCCAGCACTCGGAGAAGAGGCAGGAAGACCAGACAGCCTTGGCTGTGTGGTGAATTCAGGGATAACTTGTGCTGCATGAAGCTATATCTCAAAAGAGAAAAATAAAAAAGAATTCTCCATTCTGTTGAGCCCACAAACTCACATTTACTTGCACCACCATGCAAGCCCATTCAAGACACACACACACACACACACACACACACACACATGCATGCACACACACATGCACGCGCGCGCACACACACACACACACACACACGCACGCACACGCACGCACGCACGCACGCACGCACGCACGCACACCCACACTCACATGCAGTCATATTCATAAAACAGTACAATGAACCCGGAACTTACGCCATCATGATGACACTGAAGTCTAGCCAGTTCCATGGGTCTCGTAAGAAAGTGAAGCCGTCTATGCAGAAACCTCTCGCAATGATTTTCACTAGTGATTCAAATGTATAAATCCCTGTGAATGTGTACCTGTCAAAGACATGGACAGCGGGGGTTATTCCTGGCAGAAACGTCAATGAACCTCTATGAGGTAGCACTGGCCCCGGGGTGGCACTTCGCCACACAGACACAACAGAAGGGGCCCACGGCAGTGCCAGGGAAAAGAGAACCCTGGCAGAAGCTGACTGACATGCCCACAGCACCTGACTGGAGTTCCACCCAGAACAGGCCAGGAGACCCCAGTGCGATGTTAGCCTTGGAGGACACAGGATGGCTAAGCCCCTGCTGGAAGGGAAGGCAGTCCCTCCCAGAGCTGACCGGCTTCCTAGAGTTCATTTCTAAGTCGATTTCCCCGCCCCCTCAACACCCTGCAGATGATTCCTTTTTCTCCACGGAGAAATTGCAGAATAACACAACAAAAATCTTTTAGCCAAACGAGCAAATAAAAAACCACTTACTCCACATTCTTGGACCAGTCGGGAGGGTTACTAAAGGTCATGAATACACAGTTGGTCAGGATGGTGCACATGATGATCATGCTGAACACTGTAAGCAGGAGTTAAGGGGCCACACAAAACCTGGCCTGGCCTTTCCTTTTTCTTTTTTAAACCAGAAAACAAACCCATTTTATCCTAGGTCTCATGGGCTCTAAAGCAACAGGCTGTCGGGAGGCAAACACAGGAGGGGAAAAGGGCGAAGTGACTGACAGGGAAACTGGCCACTGTTACCACAGGAGAGCCCTGGACGTCCCGCCTGGCTGGGAGGGGAGGCTGGACGCCATTCTCCTGTCTGCAGGGCTATCACTGACTGCCCCACCCCTTTGGGATAAACCTGCCATCCTCCATGTCAGCTATAGAGCAATACTCAAAATACTTAGAACTTTGTGAACAGGACCCAGAAGGGACCAAAGACCCCAAGGCCATCTGAGAAAGTCAATCTACACTTTCCCCCACAAGATGCATGTATTGCTAATTATTCTGAATAATTAGTTACTTGAAAATCTACATGTAACTGATGGTTCACTTTCCTCTGGGTATCCCAAGGGGCTGAATATCTTACAGGCAACAGTCCAGTCAACTGTGCACTGAATGCATCCCACCTGAAAACCAGTGTGGCGCGTTAGATAGACTTCTAAGGCACCTGCGTCCCAACAGTTCTGAGACTTGGGTAATAGTGTGAGTCAGTCTGATCATTGTGAAGGCGCCCTTGCCATCCAGGACCTTTCTCAGCCCTGTCTGTTCTTATCTACTGAGAGAAATTAAATGGTTTAACAGCCAGCAGGGGTTACTCCAATCGCATCAGGCCAGAGTTCATCCACTGTGAACTCACCTCTCTTACTAATGCTATTTCTATCTTTACCTTATTAGTGGAGTTTAAAAGACACGTTCTTTCTTCTCTACAACTGGAGTACCCTTGGGGGTGGGGAAATAACTCATCCTTAGGGACAGGAAAGAAAGACACATTCCAGCTCTGATCCTGAAAGGGACAAAGTCTATTGTAAATTACCTATTTCTTGTAAACCTCACAGCGTCACAGCTGTGGTACCATCTATTCCGGAACCAAGTTCCACGCGGCAGACGCTCCCTGACCTGACCCCCTGACTGCTCCCGTGCTTTCCTCCACCTCCCTGGAGGATACAGCACTCCTCGGTGCATGTGACAAAGTGCCGTGAAAGGACGTGCCAATCATGCATGTTTAGTCACTGCGCCAGGAGCTGGACCCAGCAGATCATCTGTCACGTGTCCTGTGTTCTAGCGCAATAGGATGTAAAGGGTGGCACTGTCCCACTTAAGGGGAAGGCGAATCCCAGAAGAGGTACCTATTTATCCACAACCTGTATCTAAACCCCTGTGCCAATGAGTTGATTTCATCTGAGAAATACCAGGTACTTTGTAAGCTCCTTGCTCAAGGAAAAAATAAAAAAACAACTAAAGCATTCATTCAGCTATTTGTAATTCAAGATGTGGTTTTCAAAAAAAAATCCTTGTATCTGATATTAATATATTAACATTAATACATTAATAATGAATTAATCATGGAATGAAATTACTAAAAAAGCCAAGACTTCAGTAAAAGGGTGACATCTTAATTAGCCCCTCATAATGACATTAACAAAATTCTAGACTCCAGCAGTATCTTTTAAAAAGGAATCTGAAGAAGCTGAGCCTGGGATCTGGCGGGACTTTGTTCCTAGCCTGACTGGGGTGGGCAGTGGCCAGCTCACTACTAGTGAACAGTACACAAGACAGTCGTCACACTCCCCTATTTGTACAAGACCCGCCACACTCACGCCCCGTGCAGAAAAGGATATGAATGTATCAAAATTTTAATAGCTATTCTTCTTATCAGGTTAAAAGGACTTAAAATGTACAAGGCAGGCGTGGCACTAAATCTGAAGAGAGTTTTCCCTCTGTTTAATACTACAAAGGTCTGTGGAGAAAGAAAAAGAGAAGTCATTAAAATTTGAATATTAGTCACCACACAAAACATTTTTCTAGGTAAGAAATAAGCTCACTTAAAGGTGCCTAGAACTTCGCTCCTGTTTGGTTTTTAAGGCAAAATAGCATCTGTTCCCTTCCCTCTATAGCAGCGCCCAGCCCTCACGCTGCATTACAAATCTTGGCCACAGTATCAGCAGGTTCACCTTTGGAGAAGTCTGGACACTCTACGCCAAGTCCAGACAGTATGCTAGAGTTCATTCACTCAGGACTCTTTTCTCAAGGAATTATGACTAAGCACCAACTATGTTTCAATCAATGTTATAGGTGTTTCAAAGTCACTGGTGAATGAGGCAGTCCTTGTCTGAGGAGTCTGTGTTCCCACCAGGAAGACAATCAGCATGGAACACTATGCTCTGCTGACCCTGACACACAGAGGACAGGAATGTTAGGCAGCGGGGGAATTGATGTGGAGGAGAACACTGAGAAGGAAGTGGTCAGAGTCTTCCTGTCAGGGAGAAAGAGCTGGGCAAAGCTGAAGGAAGCAAGGAGGGTGAGTACTTCTATCAGTGTTTACTCACCCCGTCCTCTCTGTCCGGCTTCTAAGAGCTTCCAACATCAGCCTTGCCAAAACCATCCACCTGGGTTTCCCAGCATCAATCTTCCTACCAAGCCGAACTACCCCGTGTCCTTGGAACAGCTATAGCAACATGTAACTTGGGTCTTTGCTTACCCTGTGCCAAGCATTGTGCTGAGCCGGGGGTGAGGGGCACACAAAATTATTGAACAGAACTATCCTTTATCAGGGAACATATGTGAACTCACAATCATGATGGCGGAGTAAGTATGAAGTTCAACACAAAAATATGAGAGACAGCAGGACAGAGGACCCCCACATACCCTAGACTGTCTCTGGGTAATAAAAAAGGAAAGTGAGCCAGGATGTGTTCATAGAGGAAAACAGGAACTGAAAGAAACTGATGAAGAAGGTAAGGGTGGGCAGAAAGGGAACAGCGTGACAGGTACAGTTGCGCATAACTCAGTGTGTTGACAAGTAATTCTGTGTCCACAGAAGAGAAAGAGGGCAGAGGGGCAGCAGTCAGCAGCGCTGGAGGACAGATGCAGGGCCTACCAAACCGGGAGTCCCTGTGGAGATTAGGCCAGCACAAATACAGACAGCAAGGAGCTAAATTTAAGTCACTTTTAAGTAGTTTTTAAAAATTGTTTTTATTTAAATGATATATGCCTAGAATTTAAAAACGTAAGATTAAGTTCCATTCTATTACCCAATGGTAATCTTTGCTGCCGGTTTTTAAAATATCCTTCCAGAATTTTTCTTTATAAGCATTAGCATACAGATCTATCCTTAAACAGTCTTTCCCCCAAGTGAGACTGCACTATAAATACTCTTCTGCACCAAGCATTAAAAAATGAACCCCACAAAGAAAAGCCCAGGGACCAGATGGCTTCACTAATGAATTCTACCAAATGTTTAAAGAATTAGCACAAACTCTTCCAAAAAATCAGAAGAGAGAATAATTCCCAACTCATTCTGTGAGGTTACTCCATACAGAATCGGACAATGACGTCACAGGAAGAGAAAACCCTATAGACTCAGGATTTAGTAATATGAACACAAAAGGCTTCACCAAAAATACTAGCAACCAAATCTAGCAGCCCATGAAGGACTGAGTATCTGACCACATGAAATACAGCCCAGAAGTACAAAGACAGCTCACCTAAGAGAGCCAAGGATTGGGACAGTCTGGTAACACAAGGGATACACACGGTGACCCCAGGGCATCCAATGCTGCAATAGAATCTAACATCTTCTCATGACAAAGACTGACATGAATTGAACATGCACCATTTGGGACCCCCAGCCAGCATCTCCCTTCCTCTCTCCCCTTTCCTCTACTTCTCTCCTTAAAACTCAGACTTGGAGGCAGGGCCCAAGCTCCTGCCTCCCTCTGCAGTTCCGATAAACACAGTGCTCAGTCCACACACTCCCAACAAACGGTGTTGGCATGTGACTTTTTAAGTTCTTTCTATCTTCTATTTTATATTCTCTTCATCTGCCAGCATCACCACAGCCTCTCCCACTGGAACAGCAATTTTGGCATGCAGCTCTGTTCATTTAGAAGTGCCCACCTGCCCCATCCCATGTCTGACACAACACTGCACTAACCCTCTTCCTACAGCAGGATGTACAGGCTCTGTTGGGATCCCCAGAAAAAGCCCAATCCTAAACAAGTGGAACCAGAAGATCTGGGGTTAGCTTAAAACAGGTCAAGGGCAGAGATCTGGTTCTTCCATTTCTTGGCCTCCCAAAGAAATAAATGGGCCACAACATTCCCTCCTTCTGAAGTCCTTGTACCCCTCTGTGTTTCTATAGCAACGCTCTCTGTGAAATGCCAGGCCTTTGAAACAACCTCCTCATTCAACCTCATAACATTCCCATAAAGCATGGGTAAAGCAGGAATTCTCTGCCTGTGTGCATCTTACAAAAGCTCAGGAGAGGGACACCACCCCTAAAGGTCACATGGCAAGGAGCAGTACATTAGGCCAGGCTCCGGGCCTCTTCACAGCTTTTGCTGTGCCGGGCCGGGTGGTAATTCCATGACTACAAGCAGAATGAGGTTGACATGGGGGATGGATTCGCTGGTAAATGAGAAAATTGAGCTCCTGGGTATACCATATAAAGTAGCTAAGAATAGTGGGGGAAAAAACAACCCACTGGTCCATGCACCAGGCCCTAAGGCTCACATTTTCTTTTCCTTGTCTGTTTTTTTTTTTCTTTTCTTACCTAAATTGCCCAGCCACCTTAAGTGACAAGTAATAAGACTTTAAAAAGAAAAGAAAAAACCCAAAACCCTCTTCTCTCTACTCCTTATTGTCTGTCTCTTGGGTTGGTCACATGGGAGTTGTTTCCTTTTGTACACAGAAAGTATTGAATAAATGCTGTCTGTGTGTCAATGAACAGTCTGCTATCTGAGGTGAGGGAAGAGGAAAAAGAAGACATTGAGAAGACGGAGTCCTTACATGTTAGTTGAAAAGCTAACCAAGGTTCTGGTGATGAACCAGAAAACTGAGGGTTACCCCCACCATGTATGAAGTCGTCTCTCTACTTGGAAAATAAGAGTCATCTTGGATACACCCAACTCCTGAAACAGATGCACATCCTCTACACTTTCAGTGGTGAGTTGCTCTATAATTTGCTTTATCATTAAAATAATTAGATTTACTGATAATTTGCATGTAGTGTTTCTTAAACACGCCTTCTGGATAAAGCAGGAGGGCATCTGGACCAACACAACTAAAGCTCAGGAATTTCCCAGTGAACACTGGTGCTGCAGGACTCCTGTAAGACACAGACAGAGCTGGCAGGCTCCTCTGTGTGTGCGCAGGTGGCAAGCACTGTGGGCTGCAGTCTCCCCCATAGCCGACTGCCACTGAGGTGCACAGGAGCCACCAGCACCATGTAAACAAACAGGAGAGGCTGTGTCCTGCAGAACTTCGTGGGTACACAAACCTCATACAGTTTTCACACATCCAACTATTTGGGAATAGACAAACCGTACTTAGCTAGTGGGCCCCACAAGCCAGATGGCAGCCCTCATCTGGCCTATGAAGACCAGACTGGCTGCACTGGAATTATCTGAGAACTTTTTAAAAACAGAGATAGCTAACTCCCCCCTCCAAAGGTGGCTGAATGAGTCTGCACAAGAGTCCAGAGAGTCTGTCCCATCAGGGAGCAAGCAGACCATGTCTCAGCTCATGTCCTGAAACATCTGGGGCCGTCTTCAGCTTCCCTCCTTAGCTGTGTGCTCAGATGAGCCTCTGCTTCTCCCTGGATTCACTTTCCACATTTAGAAAGTGGACAAGGAGCCTGTTGGTTGGACGTGGCAAGTCTTTTCTAGCCTTGTTATCGATGATGCTA
Source organism: Onychomys torridus (assembly GCF_903995425.1). Lineage (NCBI taxonomy): Eukaryota > Metazoa > Chordata > Mammalia > Rodentia > Cricetidae > Onychomys > Onychomys torridus. The sequence goes on along the minus strand of NC_050458.1, from coordinate 65,793,422 downwards.
CAGTTTAGACATTTCCCAAGACACCACGATGAAGTGCAGGAAGCGGCAAGCCACACTTCCGAGGAGAAAACCCACTACATCTATCCCACCCCTGCCTCTGGCAGAACTCTTGGGAGGTTTCTCACCCTCTCATGTTAGTCTCTTGAGACCAGGGGTGAGTGGCAGGGGGCAGCCTCCGGGTGGCAGAGCCCTACACACCCTGCCTGCCTGCACTGTGCTGTCTCCCTGCTTTTTTTTTTTTTTACACTGCTCTTCAGAGAACAGCGGGTGTGGGAGGGATGCCGAATAGCACCGTGGTTTGTTTGGATGGGAGACACTCCTTGCAGACTGAAGGCTTGGTCTCCGGTGCCAGTGGCGATCAGAGGTGTGGCTTTTAGGACGAGACTGGATCATGAGGGCTCTGACCCAGTGCCTGCATGAATCAAATCCATGTTACAGCTATAGTCCCACAGCACTGCTGGGAGGTGGCGGGAACTGGGAAGCAGGGCAGAGCTGGAGTGAACAGGCAGGTGAGAGGGGATGCTCTGGATAGGAACAATTGTTCCTGGCCCCATCCTGCTGCTCCTTGGTGCCGTGAGGTGGGCAGCTTTCCTCCTCTGCCTCTTCTCTCAGGACACTGTTTCACCGTAGGCTTGAAAATCAGAGACAGCTGACCATGGACTGGACCCACCGAAAGAGTCATTCTGACCCTCAAAGTTGACACTGTCAAGTATTTATCACAGCGACGGGACGAGGAGGAACATAAACAGGTATGACTCAAAATTCACTGACAAAAATACATAGTTGAATTGTTTTTGGTTTTGCTTTTTGAGACAGGGTCTCACTATGTAGTCCTGGCTGTCCTGGAATTCACTCTGTAGAGCAGCGTGGTCTCAAATTCACAGACACCCACCTGCCTCTGCCTCCTGAGTGCTGGGATTAAAAGCATGCGCCACTGAACCCAGCCCCATAGTTGAACATGTAAACCATCTACGTGGCTCTTTAACCTTTACCATCACTGCCAATGGTAAGGTCCAGAAAAGACAATGCATCCCTAGTTCAACAGGGACCTATCACCAGACCCTTCCCAACCCAGTGGGGAGGGAGCGGGCGCTCGAGCAGCTTTATGAGAATACTTCTTAAGCAATGATCACTTGGTGCCCATAAAGTCCAAGGCTATTTTACCCAATCTGTCTTAAATTAGATCTTTGTGAAGTAAGTGAGTTAAAAGGAAATTGAAATTGGACTGTGGTTTACTGCCCAAGGGGAAATATCCGTTTATAACAACAGCCGGCGAATGCATCTGAGCACAAAGCCCATTAGGAGCAGTGGAACAGCTCTTAACAAATTATGGCACGGAGTATTAATAAATGTGTCGTGTTGGCATAAACGAGCCTTCTAAAAAGCACAGGCTTTTCATTTCGAATTAGCAATGTGGGGTTTGGAGCACGTGACTTAGGAGTGTGGCCGCTGTTAACTCAGGATGCAATGCCTTTCCTTTAGGGCCCACAAGTAGGGAAACCAAGTACAAGCACATTCACATACATACCAAAGAAATGACAGCACAGAGCACACACAGTACAACATACACAGCTTCACAGAACAGCGGAACGGCCCACTTGTTAGCATGCTTTCAGCCCAACATTCCAAACTGTAACAGTTTCTAAGTCATAAAAAGTATAAATGAAGACAACAAAAGGTGAAGAATTTTAAAAAGACGCCATGTGGACAAGTTGTAGAGAACAACACAGAACAGAAAATGTCTTAAGGAATTAGTCATTCGATGGCCCCTGGTCAACCAGGTGACACACGGCTCAGGAAAGTGACTCCCCACTCAGTCATATTTGCTGCCTCCCAAGCAGGCTGTCATCTCCAGACACAGGTAACCAGCAAGCACCTGATGCCTCTGGGCTCTACAGACCTACCTAGCCTACAAGAAGGTAGTTGGGAACGAAGATCCTTCCAGTCTCTCTGCCTACAACTGCAGCTGGTACTGTCTCCAGACCCTGGACCTGAGGTCCTAAATGCTTTGATCTCTAGAACTGCCTGCTCCTCTTACTCTGGGCTGGCTTCTACAGCCATATTCCTTCCTGCCTAAATCTGTTATATATACTGTGTTCTCCCAGTCCTGATGTGACAGTCTTTGCCATCAACGTCACTGGGTTTAGAATCCCAGAAATATGTAACTGAGGACAGAAGACCTATTCTAAATGAGGATGGCACTCTAACAGGCTGGAGGCCTCAACTCTGAAGGCCTCCAAGGAGTTTCCCAGTGGTCAGTCTTGAAGGTGTACAGAGGTTTGCTGCAGCTGTATTCCACAAGGCTGCACATCAAGCTGGCTGTAGAACCTGGCAGTGCTGTCCAGATGGTAGTGGTTTTGTGGGTATGAAAGATGCAAAAATGGGGGTCATCACTGAGGCCAGGCAGAGTGTGCAGGTTTGGACTCCCTGCCAGGAGGCCCTGAGAGGTCACTGCATGAAGTTGGGAAGGTAAAACCTAAGCTGTGAAGAAAACCTCAAAATGTGGCCAATCTCCTTAGGAAAACTGCAGCCCCAGAGCAGGTTTGCCCCCGCCCCCCAAGCTATATGTGCTGTAGGCACAGTAAAGGAGAGGTCCAAGGCCACTGGCCCCAGAGGACGCTGAACAGGGAGCTGCTTTGGTCCAGTCTTTCTGCTATGTAGCCCCCCTTCATCCTTGAACAGGCAGTGCTATTTCCTGCCATTGGACAACCTGTTTCACTTAATAGAAGCTCACAGTTAAGAGCCTGTCTTGAGTCTCACCTGCGACTTTGGATCTTTGAACAGTGTTGGAGCTGCTGAAGACTATGAAGACATATAGAGAGGGGGTAAATACACTGTACATTATGAGATAAAAACGAGACCTTGGAGAGAGGTAGAATATGATTACTTTGATTAAACTTACGTCTAGGCATTAAACTGACAGTGGATGAAGTCAGGATGGTTAATTTTCACTGCCAATTTAACTGGACTTAGAGTCACCATAGAACCACATTGTTGGGTATGTTTATAAGGATGTGTGCACCAAGGTTTCTCTGAGGGAAGACCCACCATGAATATGGGGGACTCACCCCACAGTCTGGGGCTCTGGCCTGGATAGAAAGGAGGTGATGAGCTGAGCACAGAGTTGGTCTGTCTGTGCTTCCTGCTTAGAGATGCAAAGTGACCAGCTGCCTCCACGGCAGACTGAGCTCTTCCTGAACTGAGAGGCAGTGGAGACCCTTCCTCCCTTCCTGTTGTTGGGTGCTGGGTCACAGCAATAGAAGTAACCAATGCACCCACTTACCTCTTCTAGACCAGATCTCACTAATTATAGGAGGCTTGTTCTTTTCTGAGTAACTCAGCAATAGAGCAGGCGACAGACACCTTTCAAAGAGTTCCCTGTGTTTGCTGAGTGGCTGGGAGGCTAAAGTGGGAGAGCTTTGAGTGTGAGATCAGCCTGGGCTCCTAAAAAGACCCTGACTGAAACCACCACTTCCACCACCACCACCACCTGTACTGGATAGCCATCCCAGCATTGGCCGGGAAGTTCCAACCCCCATTGAGGCTTTGGTAATGATCGCGCCCACAAGGCAGGGCGGAGGAGGAAACAGAAGATGGAGGATCGGAAGGGGAGACGCGCGTTGGTGCGGGGACCCTGGACACTGGAGGGAGACGGAGCAGAGTTCTCCAGAGAACACCACCAGACTGCACTATACCTTTGCCAGACCCTGCAACTTACCCCTTCATTGTAAGTTACCCCACAAAATAAACCTCCCTTTTAACTACATGGAGTGGCCTAAATAATTTCACCATTATCTGGCGCCCAACGTGGGGCAAATCCCAAAGGCCTAGGTGGCTCCCTCCCTCAGCCTCCTCCCCGGCTGGCGGGTACCTAAACCCGCCTGCAAAGTTAGCTTAGCCCCTAGACCAGCGAAAACACACTGTAAGTGAGGCCTTCCCACTCCTCCTGCTTTGAAGCTATACCAACGCCTCCTGCTGGCTGAAAAGTGCTGCTGCACTCCCCAAAACCATGGAAAGGTAAACTTTTTTCAAGTAAAAGTACTTGATAATTTTACACCTTAAAACTGACTAACAAATTTTGAGTAATTCTTGTAATATGGCTGACAACATTACCTCACAAGGATTTAAAAACCTTTTTGCCTGTATGATGAATGACACTCTCCTGGAAATATATGACCTCCCTAAGACATATCTGGCCTGTACCATTTTGACATTCATTGTAATAATTCACATAGTGTTCAAACACTGGTTTAATAATAAGAACAAAGATGAGTCATTATTGGGACCGATACAGGCTTTAAAAGATAGCAATGAAGGCTTACAGAAAAAGATTCTCTTTCTGGAATCTGCTAACCAGGAATTACAGGTTTTAAAAGATAGCAACGAAGGCTTACAGAAAAAGATTCTCTTTTTGGAATCTGCTAACCAGGAATTACAGGTTTTAAAAGATAGCAACGAAGGCTTACAGAAAAAGATTCTCTTTTTGGAATCTGCTGACCAGGACTTACATAAAAAGATTCTCTCTCTGGAATCTGCTGGCCAGGACTTACAAAACAAGCTTGTACCTAAAATTGATTTTATTGATAATAAATATGAGTATTTAATGGATAGAACACTAACTCTCCAGAGTGAAGTTGTAGCTACTCAGACACTATGTAAGGAAGAAAAATTATCATTACTTGATAAGATAAGGTCCATGGAATCATGCGTTTTGGAAGAACATAAAAACTTCCATGATTCCATGAAAAATCTGGAATCCCTTACAAGAGAGGAGGTTTACTCCCTGTAACAGACCCTAGGTGCTCATTTACAAGCCCTGGAGGAAACTCTCAATAAACATGACAAGGGACCTAATAAGCAGAAGGGCAAGACCATACAGGTTGTAACATCTCCAAATGGCTCTCATACAATGGCTTATCCTGTTATCATCCATGAGAAGCCAGCAGATGACACACACCCCGAGCCATATACGACATATACATTACAACCAATTTCAACAAGGGACTTTAAAAATATAAAGGAAGCAGTAGTTACATATGGGATACACTCCACATATGTAAAACAGATGTTAAATTCGTGGTCTACCTCACATAGAATCATTCCAGATGACTGGCTAATTTCAGATCTGTTAATTTCAGCTGTTCTAGAATATAGCCAGCAGTTACAGTGGAAAAGCTGGTTGAGAGAAGAGGCAAGAAATTTAGAACAACAAGGTAAACTCAGAGGTTTTGAGATCTCCCAAGATCAAATACTTGGTGAGGGATGTTTTGCTGACAGGAATGTACAAGCCATTTATGATGAGCATACAATATCCATTTGCTGTACAGCAGCTCTAAATGCTTGGAAAAAAATTCCAGAACCTGGAAAAGCAACTGAGGTATACACAAAGATATTTCAGGGACCGCATGAACCCTTCACTGATTTTTTACAAAGGCTGAACACAGCTATAACAAAAGCTGTATCAGATAAAGAATTAAGAAAAGTATTAACTGAGTCCTTGGCATTCGACAATGCTAATGCAGAATGCAAAAGAATACTTACACCATTAAAGATCAGATCAGCTCCTCTGGAAGAATGGATTCAGTATACTAATAGTGTTAAATCTCTTAACTACAGTAATGAGGCTTGGATAGGAGAGACAAATCCCAGAGGTGAAAGAAGGCCCCGTGGTACCAAATGTTTTAAATGTGGTACACCAGGTCATATAAGTAAAAACTGTACATGGGGTAATCCTAGAAGTAATACTCCTTCTAGGAATAGCCTAAACAGAAGACCCCAACCACCTCCTGGATTATGTAGAAGATGTGGCAAAGGCCGACATTGGACCAGTAAGTGCAGATCAAAAATAGATATACGAGGCAACCCTTTACTGGCGGGAAACGCCTCAGGGGGCCTCTTGCAGGCCCCCAAATCAAATGTGGTAAGAACATTCCCAGCCACTGTGGAAGACATTCCTCTCCAGGACAACTGAATAAACCAATGCCTAATGTAAAAACCGATACTGCAATGGATGATAAAACAGCTCTGATAGATGAATCACAGTTTACAAAGAACACAATAAAACAAATATTTTGGCAGACTTCCATAAATGAACAAAGGCCAAAGCTTAGATTCGAATTAATGGCTTGGTTCTGGAGGGCCTGGTAGACATAGGTGCGGATGTGACTGTAATTACACCAAAATCATGGCATCCAAATTGGCCTCTTCAAGAGGTAGATGTCCAACTTTTAGGAATTGGCACCCTATCTCAGATAAAACAGAGTTCGAGATGGGTTGAATGCATAGGGCCAGAAGGACAGAGAGGAAGGCTGAAGCCATATGTAGCAAATGTAGTAGTAAATCTATGGGGCCAAGATCTGTTACAACAGTGGAATACCCAGATTAAAATTCCTATGCTCTCAGAAAAGGAATACAGGCCAATGCATGTTTCTAGGAATAATATCATAACATGCTATAAAAAACAGTCACCAACAATTCAGGCTGTACACAAACAGAACACAACTGCTGTTGAACTCAGAAGTACCAACTGCCTTACCTTTAAAATGGCTAACTAATAAACCTGTCTGGGTTGGACAGTGGCCTTTGACAAAAGAGAAGCTACAAGCTTTAGAACAGCTGGTTCAAGAGCAGTTAAATGCTCAACACATTGAAGAATCTACCAGCCCTTGGAACTCTCCTGTATTTGTTATTAAAAAAAGTCTGGTAATTGGAGAATGCTGACAGATCTGAGAGCTATTAATAAAGTAATTCAGCCAATGGGCTCCCTACAGACTGGGATGCCCTTGCCCTCTCTGCTACCCAAAGAATGGCCTATACTGATGCAAATAAATCAGGGAAAACAGGATACAAATGAGGAGACCTAAGTAAAGTGGTACAAAGTCCATACAGCTCTGTATAAAGGCAGAACTGTATGCCATTCTTATGGTACTGATGGACTTCACAGAACCCCTCAATATAGTCACTGACTCTCAATATGCAGAGAGAGTTGTTTTACACATTGAAACTGCTGAATTTATTCCTGATAATACAGAATTAACTTCATTATTCATACAATTGCAGGAAATCATCAGAAAAAGGGAACATCCTATATATATAACACATATCAGATCCCATACAGGTCTGCCAGGACCTCTAACACAAGGTAATGATGAGATTGATCAGTTACTAATAGGTAATGTGCTAGAAGCCTCAGAATTTCATAAGAAACACCATGTAAATAACAAAGGTTTGAAGAAAGATTTCTCCATTACTTGGCAACAAGCTAAGGATATTGTAAAAAAATGTCCTACTTGTTCCTTCTATAACCAAACTCCATTACCTGCAGGAAGCAATCCAAAAGGTATACAAAGAAATGAAATTTGGCAGATGGATGTGTTTCATTTTGCAGAATTTGGAAGATTAAAGTATGTACACCATACCATTGACACCTATTCAGGATTTCAATGGGCAACTCCTATGAGTTCTGAAAAGGCTGATTCTGTGATTACACACCTATTAGAATTTATGGCCATCATGGGAATACCTGTACAAATTAAGACAGATAATGCCCCAGCATATGTCTCCAATAAAATGAGACAGTTCTTTGCTTATTACAATATAAAGCATGTTACAGTTATACCACACAATCCCACAGGCCAAGCAGTCATAGAAAGATCCAATCGAACTTTAAAGGATATGCTAAATAAACAACAACAGGTAACAATGACTCCTAAAAATAGATTGCATAGTGCTTTATTAATCTTGAATTTTCTCAATGCTGATGAGAAAGGAACAACAGCTGCAGAGAGACATTGGACGACAGACAAAACTCCTGAGCTAAACCAACCGGTTTATTTCAAAGATGTGTTGACCTCAGAATGGAAACCTGGATATGTCCTACGTTGGGGGAGGGGTTTTGCTTTTGTTTCCACAGGAGAAGAAAAGCAATGGATACCAACAAAATTAATAAAAATTTGATTTGAACAGAAAAACCCCCTTGATGAGGAAAAGTAAAAGATCATCCACCAATGTGACATCTCTTCAGGTTGTAAGAAAAATTTAACAATCAAAGGTTGGGGTAGGGTTCTGCTTTTGTCTTTCCAGGATAATGGAAATACCCATCTTCCAGAAATCATAAGGCCTTGGATACCCAGATGTTTATAACAGAAAGAAAGAATCTATTGATACCAATGTACACAGGGTAAGATATCACTGTCTAACATCTATATCTCTATCGATCTAGAATAGTTGTGGTTCCAATTTAATTATAAACCAAGCTGGCTTTGGAGATGGAATTGGCTCACTCCTTCTCTAAACCCAAGCATATTGATAAAAGAAAAGGTTGAGAGATTCTTCAGTCCCATATCAAAAGAGCCCTCTAGTGTGAGACAGAAGGAAACCAATTATAAGGGACCATTATCTTCAAGATTCTAATTCTCTCCATGCTTATTCTTGATTTCTTGGAATCCTTTCTTACATGTCATGACATCTTTAAATCCAAACCTTCCATTCTGATAAAAAATAAGTTTTTTCCAATAGCAATCTCTGAAGTCTCCAGAAGGAAGATGGGGCCCCAACAACAACAACTCTACCCAATCCAGAATAATGCCATGGTAATCATCATCATACTATACTTCTTGCCAGAATTTCAGACAATCTTACCCATTACTCTGAGAGTTGCTACAGAATCTACAGTTAGTCTAACTGAGATTTAACTATCTGAGCTTTCTCACAATACCCAACAGAGATACCATTGCCCCCTAAACAGCAGGAAGCAATTCTAAGAAAACAACGCCCCTTATCCCTAAGGTTTCATATTTCTCAGGGTTATGGATAATGGTTCTAGGGTTGGGGGTGAAAGAAACTGTTAAACTCAGTACTCTCCTTAAAGAAAAAAAATATGTTTCAAAAAAAAAAAAAAAGGAAAAGAAGAAATGGAATGGATAGGTATAAGGTATTATGGTAGACTACCATATACATTAGTAAACAAATTTAGTAATATAGCAGCCTTTGCACTGTTATGAATTCTTATATGTTGATACAAATATAAACCCTTTATATTCCTATTTAAGATAATTTGTATATTGATACAAATACAGAACTATGTTTGTTATATTGTACACATATTTTTACTCTTATTTGAAATATTTGTATATTGATACAAATGTGAATTTATATCTGTCATACTGTATGTATGTTCTACTTCTGTTTAAGATATTCTGTATACTGATATATATTTAGGATTATTATCATATTGCATATTGCACTATACATTCCTACCTCTATTAAAGATATTTTGTGTATTGTCACAATTTGAAGTCATTGTTCTTTTACTGTACATTGGCTTTCAGACTGTTTGCCTTATTTATAGGAAGCCTTAGTCCTTAGGTTGTTTAGGTAGATGAGACTTATAGAGTTATTGTCACCTATGCTTGCCATCTCTATAATTATGTTAGTTAGGTTATCCAGATTTATAAATACATAGGTCAGATGGACAGGTAATCTTCAAACACTTCATGGACCTAGAGAATATGGCATTTAAATAACTTAGCATTCTGTTGACATGAGACACAATTGCTCCTGGCAGCACCAATTTGATCCCGAGAGAATGTTGGACTTCTAAGACATTTCCATTTGGAAGTTTGTCTTCTGCCCTTGCCTCAACTGCTGACAGTACAAATGCTGTCCTTTCTGGACCAGCGGGACACAAGGAAAGCGACCACTATACTTTGCCAAGACAGGGTAAGATGGTCTTTCAGAATTCCTGCTTCTGAAAATGGTCTGTCAGATACTCTAGGCCTGTAGCCAATTTGAATGCACCAAAGATGCTGAGAAACATTAGGTGACTGTCCAGGCTGCTAGCTGTCTCTGTCTACTCTTGCGAGACTCCCGAAAGTTGCTTGCATCCTTCTCCCATTTCTCAGGTATTATTATATTCCTTCTCAGGTCTTTGATGAGGTTAAAGATTAGCAGTTATAGTTACAACTTAGTATATATACATATATAATATCTTAGATAGAATATATTAAGTATTAGACTCAGGTTCTTTAGGATAGGACACCTTTTGGAATGATCTTTGTAACATGCCACCTACCCACGCTCTAGACTTCCCTGGATTTTACTATGTGTTTTTTGCTTGAAATTGTTTGCACTTATTGTAATTCCAACTTATCTAAGTCATTATCCCTCATTACTCCTGGACAATATTTGATAACCATCTCTTTGTATATAGTCTTGTATTGGGTTAGAACTTTCTTATTTAGACAAAAGGGGGAGATGTAGTGGATAGCCATCCCAGCATTGGCTGGGAAGTTCCAACCCCCATTGAGGCTTCGGTAATGGTCGCGCCCACAAGGCAGGGCGGAGAAGGAAACGGAAGACGGAGGATCGGAAGGGGAGACGCGCGTTGGTGCGGGGACCCTGGACACTGGAGGGAGACGGAGCAGAGTTCTCCAGAGAACACCGCCGGACTGCACTATACCTTTGCCAGACCCTGCAACTTACCCCTTCATTCTAAGTTACCCCACAAAATAAACCTCCCTTTTAACTACGTGGAGTGGCCTAAATAATTTCACCATTAACCACCACCACCACCACCACCACCACCACCACCACCACCACCCACCACCACCACCACCACCACCACCTCCATCATCATCACCACCACCACCACCATCATAACCTCCACCACCACAATCACCACCACCACCACCACCACCACCATCATCACCACTACCACCACCAACAAGAACAAGAACAAGAACAACAACAACAACAACAACCCTCATTTGGGAAAAAGAAAATATAAGGCAGAATTGAATAGGCTGTGAAGCTGTTAAAAAGTAAGTGAGCTGCCAAGTCAGAATTGCTAGCCTGATGCCCTAGTGCCCATCGGGGGCAGCAGGGCTTCTAGGAACAGACCTGCTGGCTCAGGTGAAATTACTACCTAGCTTTATGTTCCAGAGAGGGACCAACAAAACCAAGCAAGACTGTATTTCCAGGATCCTGGGTACTGACACAGCTAAAGCAGGACAAGAGGACTCGGGCAAAACCCTCCTGCTTGCTCTGTGTGGACAGCTAGAGCTCTGGCATATTCTCAGTCTGTATTCCACTATGCTGGGGACTGACCAAGGGAGACCTTTAAACCCTGCATTTAAAACAAAATCAAAACCAAAATCCTTGTAGAGGGGCTGAAGAGACGGCCCAGCTCTTAAGAGCACTGGCCGTTCTTCCAGATGACCCAGGTTTGATTTCCAGCACCCACACAGTGGCTCACAAACTGTAACTCCAGTCCCTCCATGGGTACTGCATACTTGTGGTGCACAGACTTACATGTACACCAAACACCCATACACAAGTGACTGATCATTTTACCCGTGAGTCTGCTTGAGGAAATAAGCACAGTGATGTTTATTAATCATTCACTGTGTGGCAGGCGTCCTACCATGCTTTCTATAACCGTGGTAGTCACTCCGAGGCAGGTGCCAGTCTGCAGAAGACAGACTTGACAGAGGTACAGTAACTTGCTCAAGACACAACAGCAGTAAGTTGTGAAACACAGGACTGTAATGTGATGGTCCAATTCTGAGGCCTATAGTTACAATCTACTTGCTATACTGCAGTGAAAGAAAGCTTTAAAAGTTGACTAAAAAACCAAAAAACAAAAACCTTTGGGTGTGGTGGCACACACCTTTAATCCCAGCGCTGGCAAGTAGATCTCTGAGTTCAAGGCCAGCCTGGTCAATATCGCACACCCCAGACCAGCCAGGGATCAGAGAGCCTGTCTCAAAAACAAGACAAGCCTGATGACAGCAATCCCGAGGACCTGTCTAAGCTACGGTCACAGAGTGGGGACAGGAATAGCAGGAGAGTTTCCTGGACTCAGATTCGCTGGCTCTAGGCAGGGCCCTTCTTGACATGTCAGGTCATCTATCTGGTCTACCCCTTACACCAGTGAAGGAATCCTGTCTAATTAATCCCTTTAACGCTCACAAGCACAGGTGCTTATGGTTCTCTCAGGGGTTGGCTGGAGGAACTCAATGTGAATGCCACATATGTCCTACCCACATCCTGGTCACTGGAAACCACCTGACGGATGAGCAGCACTGTGTGCCTGTGTCATGGCTAAGCCAGCATGACGCTGCTCCCCAGGGCAAGGCAAGCCTGACCCTCCTCCACGGACACTCTTCCTGACTTCCTTCATGGGAATTTCTCCTCTTGAGGTATAAGGATTACAGATGTTCAAGAACAGCAAACTGAGGCACCTTCTGTAAAGAATAATTACGAGCTGGAATGGTTCTCATTTTCCTCTTGCAGAAGCTGTCTGTGGAGGAGACTGGCTGAGTCCGTAGCTGCACAGACCGGGATTCCAGGCCGGCCCTGTTGCTTGTCCATTGTCAGAATCCTGGACGCTGACTTCAGGCTGCAAAGGCTGTTTCCTTATTAATGCAATGGGAGTGACAGCTGACAGCACTTACTTTACCACGCTGTGAAGATTAAATAAAAGGACTGAAAGTCCTCGACACTGCTGCTGGCACAGGGGCAGCACTTACAGCGTGGCCCTGCTGCTGCTGCTGCTTTTATGGCTCCAACACAGAGGAAGCTGTTTGCAGCTCTAAGGGTACCATCCATTTACCTGAGCTCGGGTCATTAGAACACCATGCACAAGCTAGACACCCCAGGGTACGGAGTGGGTCAAATGGTGTCCAAGGGTATTTCAGACCTAGGGGAACTGGAAAGGGGAGAAGACAAGACCTCCTCAGAGCACGGTCTATGCTCCAGTTACAACTAAATCCACTATTTTAAACAACTCAGCCTTTTATTGTGTCTCAGCCTCAGTATACAGCTCCTTGTATCTAACTGCTCCCATCTCTCCTCTTACAGGTGACCGATTAAAAACCATTTTATGATACTTCAGAGATCCAGCTCACATACCACTTCCTCTCTCTGAATGGAGCCTCATTCAACCCCCCAAAACAGACTTATTCTCCCTCCAGCCCATCCTCACAACATGCCCTTCGCTTCCACTAGAGCAGAGAGCTTGGAAAACTGTCATTAGAATTTATGCACCAGTATCACTGAACACAGCATTCCACGAGGGTTGGAGCCTATCTTCCATCTACCATGATTTTCTCAGCTCAGCAAGCAAAGGACATACTATCTGGCATAAGGTTGACAGGTATATATATATATATACACACACACACACACACATATATATGCTCATTGGATGTATATACACTGAATCTCTCAGACATGAAGGAATTATACAATGGAATTCAGATAACTTATGGCTATCTATATCCAGCCTTTTGTTGGATGCTCAATGATATGGGTACCTTTCTGACGCTTGGCTCACCCACCTCTAAAAATTCATTAATTTTTACCTTCTGAAAAGTCTTTTCACCCCTTTCAATGCCTCAGATACCACGGTGAAGATATGGCATGAAAAAATGACCCCAAAAGCCAATACATTAAATTTCTAAGGCAAAAAGACAGGAAGTCTGCAAATGGCAGCAGAAACTCCAAACAAAACATCCTGTGCAGCACACACCTGAGAGGGCAGAGCCCGCACTTCCTACTGTGCACACTGAGTCCCAGACTCTAGAATGGAGACCTGGCTCTTCACGTACTAGCTGAGTGAGCAAGTAAATTACTTGAATACAAAGGTTAATGTTTTGAAGCTAGATTTTCTTTTCTTTAAAAACATGCACCAGGGGCTGGAGAGATGGCTTAATGATTCAGAATACTTGCTACTCTTCCGGAGGGCCTGGGTTCGGTTCCCAGCACCCACATGGCACTCGCAACTGTCTGAAACTCCAGTTACAGGAGATCTGATGTGCTCTTCTGGCCTCTGCAAGCATCAGACACACGGTACAGACATAGATGCAGGAAAATACTCATTCACATAAAAACAATTACAAAGGAAAAAAATGCATCATAAATACCAGCATTCCTTTAATATTGGTAGTCCTCAGATGTCACAGGAACTTGGGTATCTGGAATATTGGTGGTGCTATCAAAGAGGCTTAGGGGAAACGGCCCCATTTTGAACATGCTGGGTCACTTCTGAGGAATCCACAGGGCTGGCTGGGATGGGGCTGAGTTGTAAGGAAGCAACCCAGGCTAAAGGTGCAAAATCAGAGGCCTGGTACTGAGAGACAGGCTGAGGTCACCCAGCATGAGTGCCAAGTAAAAACACAACCCAAGGCCAGGGCCCAGGAGAAGAGCAGGATGGAAGGGAAGGGTGGGAGGAGAAGAGAAAGAGGTGGAAAGGACCCGGAGACACACAAGAACTCAGGGAAAGAAGTAAAGAGCATCATCACTGGCAGCTGGGAGGTCCAGTGAGCTAAGACCCTAAAAAACACCACCCAGCCTTGTTTGAGCTTCATGAGAACGCTGAGGCTGCAGGGAAGGAGGGGGTCAAGGCTCCGCTATAATTCTTGATGGTGTGAGAAATGATTAGACCAGCGGGGGAGATGAGATTCATGAGACGGAAGAGGCATTGTCTGTGTTCACAGATGGGCATGCCCTGTGTTCACAGAGGGCAAGCGGCACCAGGGAGGGAAGGATAAGGGACATAAAAAGAGAAGGGACAGCCCGTAGCCACGGTCGGGACAGTCCTGAGGCAGTGGAGGGCCCAGTCTTGACAGCAGATGGACAACCATCCTCTAAGCAGAAGAGCTTTTTGTTTGGACATTATTCCACAGACCAGAGTTGGCGGCCTCAGCAGAGCATATACAGCATGTTCCTTCAGAGCTTGAATCCGAACCCTATGGTAGAACTAGAGTCAACAAAAATGGGTAGTGTCAACCAGGCTGTATGTAAAGAACCACTTACAGCTTCTGTGTGACCTCAGACACAGTAAGAAGAGCCTCTGTAGAGATGACACCCTCACTCTCCTTGGTTAGGACAGGGCTAAAATGAAGTTAACTATTTCAGAAAATGATCGATATGATCACCAAGACATCCTCCATCGTTTAAATGGTAATTCTCACTAAAGAAATCAAAGGTCAACTTTTATTACAGTAAAGTTTTTATGACTTTAAACTGGGGAAGGCAGTCAACTAGCTCCTCAAAGGACCCTGCAGACATCACAGCTGAGGCGGACCCATCTTAGACTGCAGATCAACACTGGCCACTGAGCATACAACTCAGTGCTTTCAAGGCTCTTGGGAAGTGGAGGCTCTTCTCTGGACGGGGTGACAGGTTATTAGGCATCCTCATAGCTCAGGCTGATGCTGAGTTCTGTGTGTAGAAACAGGCAACTGGCAAACTCTGTATTAACTCCTGAACTCATCAATCCCCATAGTTTCCATTTCCACTGTCAGTCAGACCCCCTGGTCCAGTCTCTTTCCTTTGGTGTGTCACGCATGTCATGGCCACACCTGCTGTCCTCACAGTCCCTGACTCTCATCTACCCCTCAGGAGCTCTCCATCCTTTGTCAAGGAAAGACCGAACATGGGGCCTCAGAACCCCGGTCTCCTGAGACCTGGTCCCATTTCTCCCGTCCAGCCTTCTTCCCCACTTCCCATGTACACTAGACAAACGGCTTTCCTCACTATGCCTCTGTCCCCACGTCTGTATCCCATTGTGTTCTCCTTCCCTCAGTGGTCTGGGTCACAAAGCCTAACTCAAACACTGCTCTTGCCATGGAACTACCATGAGACCCCCTTGCTCAAAGGGACACTGCACTATACACTGCTCCATTACACATTGCTTTAGGGTAAAGAATGGACTTTATTCAATCTCTGTTTCCCACAGAGAACTTACTCAAGAAGTATTTTTCTGAATTAGATTATCACACCTTATACGCGGCTACCCACACTGGCATATATTACACATCAGTTCCCTTTTTTCACAGTCACTTAACAGAGGAAGGCTAGTAACACAGACAGAAACACCGATGAGGCTGGGCAAGGCTGACGGTCCGTCAGACCAGTAAGTCAACGAGACACTGGAACACTCTTAGTGGGTACTAACGACCTTTTCACAAAGCCCTTCTACTTCTAAGGCTCTGTAAGTGGTTCCACAGTGATCCAGCCTCTAACAACATCTCTAAGCCATCAAGAAATCTATTTTTTGATTGCCTCCTAAGCTCCCAAACAAAACCATTTTTGGGGGGGAAAGGAAGAAATGAAATACTAACTAGCTTTTCCTACCCAAAAAGTTCAGTTCACTTTGGAAGTTAAAATTTTTTATTTAAAAGTTCTATTGGCATCACTCAGAAAGCACATGATGTTTCCATATGAATCATCTCCTAAAATGCAGCATTCACTCAACAAATACTGACTGGACACTTGCTAGAAGCACATGAGGTTTTCATTATGTGCATTATCTCCTAAGATGCAGCATTCACTCAACAAATACTGACTAGAAACTGGCTAGAGAGCAGGCCTTGCTTTAGCTGAAGACAGAAGATGAACGAACACTGAACCAACAAAAGTCCTACAGACAAGGTGCTGTGTGCTAGGAAGAAAAATAAACCAGGACTAGAGGACTCCACGGTGTGCAGACACTGAAATATGTGAGGCAGTAGCACTTCTCAGTGCAGACTAACCAAAGGCCCTGCACGGTAAGTGACTCGGGAAGGACTGCCTGGAACTACGTGGGGACGGGATCAGAAACAAGACTTCAACTCTTAGTCACCTGCTAAAGCTGTAAGAGGAAGTCTAACTTAAGAAGGCTCAAATTCCTTCTCTCCATAACTCCATGCTTGGATAGTGAGTGAAAGCCCCGTGCCCACTCGCCTGTCACACATCCAGCTCTGAGAGTGACCCACCTCCCACCGCCTCATAAGCATTGTCCTCAGCTGATTTGGTGCAGAAAAACCTGAAATCCCACTCAACTTCCCTATACTATTAGGGAAAAAAAAACTTTTAATGACAAAATGAACTGAAGTTTTAAAATATATAGTTTTAACTGTAATTGTCTATGCTGACTGTGATAGGACATCAATCATACCTGATGGACACAAATATTCCCTTAACAGCCTGGCTCTGCATGCCTGCTGACATATCAGACAGATTTGAAAAGGAGTATCTGCCAGCAACAGGGAAATGTGTGTGCATGCATGTGGGGGGGGGGGGAGAGGGAGAGAGGGAGAGAGGGAGAGGGAGAGAGAGAGAGAGACAGAGAGAGACAGAGAGACGGAGAGAGAAACAGAGAGAGAGAGAGAGAGAGAGAGAGACAGAGAGAGAGAGAGAGAGACAGAGAGAGAGAGATTTCAGGGGTTGATGGTTCTATCATTAGTAAGGCAAGGAGAAAACTGTAAAGACTGGGCACAGAGGTACCCTCCACACCTACACTGAATGACACGATGGTGGGCTCACATTCAAGACAGGCTGCACTCTAGGAATTCAGAAGGGACAGGACTGGTGTAGAAGCACCAAGTTATGTCACAGGAAGGAGCAGCCTCTGGGCTGGGCCTGGGTGGGGGGTGGAACTCCCAACGCCGAAGTTCAAGGAAGAGTACATCCAGGAGGAGGAGGCAGATCAGAGTGGGAACACCAAGGCAGCAGAGAGCACTGCACACTTTCCTGCAACAGCAAAGGGGTGACACAGTGCGGAGACATGGACACACACCCATGTACGGATGAGGAAACCACACTTTGGGCATTTTATTTGGCCAAGGACAAATCAAAGACAGCACTGGAAAGAACCCAAGGCTTTCCATTCCTTCCTAGTTAGGTGTTCTCTGCACTATGCCATTCTGGCAGGCAGGGCGGTGGGAGGGAGACAATCTTCCTTCAGAAAGTAAGAGAAGGTGGAGAGGCCAACTTGTGGTGACGTATTGTGTACCCTAATAAACTTGCCTGAGGATCAGAGGGTAGAGCCAGCCACCAGATTAGACATAGAGCCAGGCAGTGGTGGCACACACCCTTAATCCCAGTACTGGAAAACACACACGCCTCTAATCCCAGGAAGTGATGTCTGGGCAGAGAGAGGTATATAAGGCCTGGGGAAGCAGGAACTCACTCTCTTTAGGCTGAGGGTTTTGTGGAGCTAAGAACTAGTGGCTGCTGTTCAGCTTCTCTGATCTCTCAGCTTTCACCCTGATTTCTGGCTCTGGGTTTTTTATTAAAAGACCATTGAGATTTGAACAACATCTAAACACCTCAGAGCTCAGGTCCAGGTGAGCAATTATGGAGGTATGCAAACAAGAAAGGAGTTTGCTCTGCATTCCATACATCTGTCTGCCCGCATCAGGACAACCAAGTCAACTGAGGCTAAGGGTAGGATGATGGAACATTTCAAAGGCAAAAAGCTGGAAACATGTTGTAATGAACAGAATTAGAGGGAGGAGCTTTGATGCAGGCTCTACCTCTAATAGTAGTTCTGGCTTTAAAAGTTATCTATATATTTGTGTATTTGTGTGTGTGTGCATATGCATGTGCATGTATCTATGTGCACCTCATGAGCGGAAATCCAAGAACAACCCACGGGAGTCAGTTCTTTGGTAAGTACCCTTACCCACTAAGCCATCTTGTAAGCCTGGTTCTGGCTTTTGACACAGTATCAATACCATAAAATAAATAATGTAAGGAAGCCGAATTAAGTGATGTCAAAGGCCTCCACATTTTAATTTCCTGTGACTTTAAATGTACCTCACCGTGTAGAAAAACTAATACACAGATGCTGAAGTGAGCTGAACTTTGAGAAGCTTGTGACTTTTAAGTGCAACAGGAATGCACCATAGCACTTAAAGACACATCAATCCTGAAATGGGAACTTTCGTTTCTTGGGCTTCCTTATAATAGGGCAGTCTACTAGACCCAGAGGCATGTCAATCATCAGGCCTAAGGAATGAGGAAGGGGTAGGACTCCTGTAGAAGGGCCTCCAACTCAACCCACAGACACCCTACTGCCTACTTAAGATAGATTCCAGAAATACGAAATAAGATAGTTACATGGTCACTTAAAACTCAACGGATTACAGTTAAGCAGCAGACAGTATTTTCTGTAGAGAAGACACTGTAAACAGTAAAGGAAAAGCCATTGATTTGATTCTCTGAAAGAAAAACACTGGAGGAAGGGAAACGAAGTGGGAACTGCTGTTGGTAAAACTCAAGACCCCACAGCACAGCACGTGTGGCACACAGCTGTAGTGCTGGCCCTCAGCAGGCAGCCTGAGGCCCGCCTCAAGAGGCCTCAACAACATCAACACAAAAACAAAGAACATCCCACAACAGGCAGAGGAAAGACAGGTGACAGAAGGCAAGGACAAGCGTCTGAGGCCGGGTTCCTCACACACAGCTGTACGGCGCGCACAGGGATGGAGAAACCACAGAAGACACGGCCATCAGCGAGCAACACTACGGGAGACGCGCAGCGGGAGATGGAGGACGGCGTAAAAAAAAGGCAGACTTTTTACCAAATACCTCTGAATTTTTGGTCATGTAAAAACATGACCTATTTTTAAAATGAGATAAGTCAGACTGTATCTGCTCCTTAAATGTACTTATTTGTATCAACTGAAAATAAGCCGACCAAAGGGAGGAGAGCAAGGGAAAGGAGCATCTGTGAAGCAGCGTGCCGGATGGCATGATGCACAGCTTTCAGGGTCCCAGCTTTCCTGGAGCACGAGATACACAAGGGGATGAAACCAGAACTCTTAAAAGAAAGCCTGTTTTCTGTTACCCAGGAAAGAAGGAAACAAGTCAGTCCCCTGTGGCCCCTCGACGACAACAGACCAATAAGAGACCACGGCTTGAGGACAAGACAATCATTTGAGACAATTCCTGAGAAACAAACAGAAAGGACTACCTCTTAAAGTCACTTCCTCCCTGCGAGCTTTAGATTTGTGGGTTACACAATCACCAGCATGCTTCCTTGCAGCGGAAGTTGATTGAACCCATGCAAGGCCTAGGTTAGTAAGAAGGACCCAGAACCTCAGTAAGGACATGTGATAAGCTGAGAAAGCATGTTACGTGTAATCAGATGAACAGTTCCTCATTTAGAAGTATGATGGCTATGGGCAGAGCCCAGTTGGCAGAGTGTGTGCCTACCATCCTCAGAGCCCCGGGTTCAAGTGTCAACACTTCATAACATATGTGGAGTGGTGCAGCCTGTAATCCCAGAACTCAGGAGGTACAGGCAGGAGGATTAGGAGTTCATGTGGTTACATGGAGAGTTGGAGGCCAGATTGGGCTAAAACCCTGTCTCAAGTAGGTAAGTAGATAGTAGGTAGATAGATAAAGATAGATAGACAGAGATAGAGACACAGAAATAGATAAGTAGATAGATGATAGATAGATGGATGGATGGATAGATAGATAGATAGATAGATAGATAGATAGATAGATAGATAGATGATACATAGAGACAGATAGATAATAGATAGAGAGACAGAGATAGACAGATGATAAACAGACAGACAGATAATAGACAGACAGAAAGAGATAGATAGATAGATGGATGGATGGATGGATGGATGGATGGATGGATGGATGGATACATAGATAGATACATAGATAGATAGATAGATAGATACATAGATAGATACAGATAGATAGATAGATAGATGATACATAGAGACAGACAGACAAGCAGATGATAAACAGACAGATAGACAGATAGATAATAGACAGAGAGACAGATAGACAGACAGATGATAAACAGACAGACAGATAATAGACAGACAGAAAGAGATAGATAGATAGATGATACATAGAGACAGACAGATGATAGACAGACAGACAGATAGATAATAGACAGACAGAGAGACAGAGATAGACAGACAGATAGAAATAGATGGATGGATGGATGGATAGATGGATGATAGATAAAGATTAATGTACAACGAAGATGTTTGAGTGGCTATCAATACTTTCTTGACATATTTTGTTTGCTTTATAGTAGCCATTAGCCATATGGCTATAATGGCTATATATGTGTTTTATAGACTTTTTTAATGGCAACATTTAAAGAAAATTAAAGACCACCAAAAATAAAATTAAAGTTATTCTTCTCAGGAAATATTTGCCCTTATGACAGGCTGAAGCTGAACTTTCCTCTACTGTGTGTGTAGTGCATATGTGTGTATTTGTTTCATGGACTGTGACTGTATGTGTGCATGCCTTTGGTGGCCAGAGGTCAATGTCAAGTGTCTTCCTTAACTGCCCTCTGCTTTACTTTTTAGACAAAAATCTTTTACTGAACCTGAGGATCATCAGCTTGGGTAAGCAGCCTAGTGAGATCCGGGAGAGGGGAGGGGATGGGGGTGGTGTCATCTACCTGCTTCTCTCTCTCCAGGAACATGCTTCAGGCTTTGCACATGGGTGTGAAGCATCTGAATTTAGGGCCTCATGCTTGTGTGGCAGCTACTTTACCAACTGAACCATCACCCCAGGCCCTGAAGTCAAACTTTCTGTCAGGACAAGCCAGTCCTACGGCACTCCATTAACAACTTGGCTTAAAGGCTCGCTCTCCATGAAGAGTCCTCAGCCATGACCCAGGCCACTGAAACAGGAAGAGGACATCAGAGGGGCCGGACCCAGGGAAGAGGCACACAAAGGAAAAATAACCACAGTTCAGGAGATGAAATTTAATTTGCATATAAGATGGGAAATCAATAATTTAGACCCTGAGAAATAAAGTGACTTGCTAAGAATCACAAATTACTTTCATAAAGTTTGTTTTTCTTATTTTTTTCCCTACAATTATTTGTGGTAGCCTGGACAACATTTATACTAACAAAGAAGAATATAAATAATAAACGTGGTGAGTCATGGTGGAGTCAAGATCTCTCTCCAGTCTACTGTCCTCTATCATGGTTTTTCTCTAAACTTGGAAGACTTGGGGCCACTGGCTCCACTTCCTTCCCTCTGCAGCTGCTGTGAGCTGCAGCAGAAGCTGGTGGATAAAGGGCTATGCATTACAGAGAAAATCCTGACCGCTTGTATCGTCCATCCTGAAATAAGGGTGCCTTTTAAAACTCATTTATGTATTCACACGCTGTGTGTGTGAGTGTGTGTGTGTGTGTGTGTGTGTGTGTGTGTGTGTGTGTGTATTTGTGCACTGTTGAGAGGGTATACACACTAGGGCACTCTGGTGTGCTGTGGATATCATTATGTATAAATAAATTGCTGATTGGCCAGTAGCCAGGCAGGAAGTATAGGTGGGACAAGCAGAGAAGAGAATTCTGGGAAGTGGAAGGCCAAGGCAGAAAGACACTGCCAGCCACCGCCATGACAAGCAAAATGTAAGGTACTGATAAACCACAAGCCACATGGCAAAGTATAGATTAATAGAAATGGGTTAATTTACAATAGAAGAACTAGATAACAAGAAGCCTGCTGCGGCCATACAGTTTATAAACAATATAAGTTTCTGTGTGCTTTCTTGGTTGGGTCTGAGGGACTGTGGGACTGGCGGGTAAGAGGGATTTGTCCTGACTTGGGCCAGGCAGGAAAACTCTAGCTACAGTGGTGACCAGAGAACAACTCACAAGGAGTCCATTCTCTCCTCCCACCACGTGGGATCTTGGTGGCAGGCGCATTTACCTGCTGAGCCTTCTCACTAATCCTAGACAGGATAGATGTCTTAATTCTGTCCCATTAACAAGACAAAGAAGTTAAAATTTCTTCTAAAATTTACTAACAGTAGTCAGAAGCAGTGTTAACAAAGATAGCTTATCCAAGTTTTCCACTCACATCTATGCAACTACACAAAAACCATCACCCTACCCCTTATCTGGAAACCCACTGACAGTTATTGAAATGACAGACATTGAATTAGATCGGTCTCCTACAATGTGATGTCAGCCCTCAGGATCCAGCAGCAAATTACCTGGCCAGTCAATCAATTAAACCAGGAAGCTTGGCTTCTCCTCTTGTCTTGTTTCATGCAATAATCATGACAAAAGTCTAAGGTTTGGTCAAACAGTATTCAGGAAGTTTGAACCCTTAGCTGTATGGAGACTGGCCTTTGCCTGTGGCCAGGAACAGAACTGGCTTTGATAAAGACTCATCCTGACTAGGGCAAGATAAGACCAAAGGGTGCTTCACTGTTTCTGCCCCGCAAAGCCATGCTCCAATATCACAACGGAGGGCTGCACAGAGGGCACACATGGTCCCCAGTACATGGACAGCCTGCCACCGCTGCACGAGAAATACCATCCTCTCTACGAGGACAGAGTTTCAAATGTGGGGGTCAGGGGGACTCCACACAGTTGTAGTAGATGTTTCATCTATACCCACACTTCTTCCCTCTCTCCTTTCTTTCTTCCCTTCAGGATGCCAGGACCACGGGGCTCTACACATGCTAGAAAGTGCTCTGCCAGGGCGCTACATACATCTGCATCCCTTGTGGTTTTTTTATTTTTTATTTTTCCTAATCTGGCCTGGAAGCAAAACTAGAAGTCTTATTAACAGGGTTGGCCCTCGGGGAGACCCGGAAGTGGCCCTCAGCGGCAACAAAATGGGAAAACCGATCCCAGGCAGAAGCAAAGACTAGCCACATCTCCCCACTCTGGCCAAGACAGGGTTCCTCTTCCCCTCTCCCACACCTGAAGGGAAGGGGCCTCTGTAGCTGGGCCTCCTCCAACTCACTTTCTGCGTCAAATAGTATGGGTCAAAGTCCTCCAGGGGAACTGCAACCAGGCCTTGGGGGATGTCCCCATAGATGAAAGGCAAACTCTTCCCTGCTTCCAAGTCACTGTTGGGCTTGGGCTTGCTGTCCTCGTCATCTTCCCGATGGCTGCCATCCGCCTTCGCTGGTTTCTTGAGCTTGCTTTCGGCAATGCGCCTCTCGATGTTTGCCAGCGACTCAGGGGTGAAAGGCTTGAAACTGTCAGGGCCTGGTGGTGCGAGCAGCCGCGCTGCCATCTTCTCATCCTGCAGCGGCTTCGTTAGTTAGGCTGTGTCCAGGACAGGTCAGCTCTGGAAGAGCAGCAACACAGGCAGCGTTAATCAATCACTGCTCTAAAAGGAGGCCAGATTAAACCAGCTCACTCTCAACCTTCACTCACAACCTTTGCAACACAGTTTCCACCATGACATGTTTTTTTTTTTTTAATCTAAAAAAAAATCTATGGCAAGAATAGCTCGGGTGACCTTTGTCATGGCCCTTAGGGGGATGATCAGCTAAGGAGATGGAAAGGTTGGGGTCTGCTCGCATGTATTACATTTACCTAAATGCAATTCATTGTTCAGAGTCACACATGAACACAAAGAGAGGCGCTCCATATCCCCCAGGCGCTCTGCTAACTAGGGATAGCTAACATTCCCCAGGGCCTGCCTTCCTCCTCCTGGATCTATGCTCCAAAAGAAACAGTTTTCCTTTAACGGCAAGAAAAGGGTAAACTGTCCCTCTTCTCAAAAACCTCACTTTCTGAAAACTAACCCTTTAGAACCTTTGCCAACACAAAATGCTGATAAGATAGCTTCCATCTGTATTCGTTCTTCCATTTCAAGGTACTTCAATTTTCTGAGTTGTCCAAAAACCTTTCAGTATAAAATTCCAGTGGTATCTTTTTTTAGGATAAAGCACCTGCCGGGCACAAACACAGAAGACACGGTGTTTTTCAGTGGAAAGGGCTGCCACCACTCCCAGGCCCTACTCAGCGATGGGAAAGGCCGAGGGAACCCCAGGCTCCCCCTGGGCCAGCAATGCAGCACTGCAGGGCGGGGAGGCTGGAAGGACCAGAGAGAGAACACTCCCCCTAGAAAGAGCAACTGCAGTAGGGTCACACAGGCGTCCCCCATTTCTCAGCCCGGACGTGAAAAGCCATTCACTCCTGTATTCAGAACCCTGGTTATCTCCACCCAAGCCTGGAAGCAGAGGAACCAGGAGGCCAAGAGCAATCGCTCAGCTCTTTGCAGGGACAGACAGAGACCACTGGCAGTTCATTCACCTGGTGCTCAAAGCGGCACTTCCTTCTTCCAGCCTCGGTCCCTCGCACTCCATACATCTTTTAAGAATGTTTATTCAGTGTCACCCAGGAAATGGTGCCGGAAGACTGAAGACTACTGTGTTTGGTCCTACACAGTCCTGGGGGCCCACTTCTCCTACCCATGCAACCTGAGCCTGCTCAAGTGAATGGCGGGAGAGTCAACTCTGGCTGATTTGACAGTGTGGTCCCCGGGGGGGCTCCTTTCACAAATCCATCTGCCCAGACTGTTTTCCTGGTGACCGCTGTGCCACAGCTTGGAACTGAGTGCCTGCAACTAAGCTCCAGACCCATACAGTGGCCCTCACAGACTGAGCATCTCCCACACCCCACAGGTCCAGGCAGGGGGAGGGGCCAGAGCAGTCATTCTGGGTAAGCACAGGACTTTAGAGACACAAGACACTGTAGGACTGGTCCAGCCATTATGCAAACGAGGAAATATGGGGTCCTAAGAGACTGATCAATTTGCCGAGGTCACAGGGCCAGGATAAAAATCACAACTAAAGGCTGGGCTGGCTCAGCAGGTAAAGGTGCTTGCTGCCAAGCCTCAAGACCAGAGTTCTATCCCTGGGACCCACAGGGCAGAAGGAGAAAACCAGCCCCCACAAGGTGCCTTCTGACCTCCACACACACACCATGTGAGCTTCTCTAAATAAATAAATAAATGTAAAAAAATTTGAAGACCTCAACCAGAGGCTGATATCCCAGCTCCTATTTACGTACTATTTTAAAAATCTTTTTTTAGTTACCCACCCCATTCTATCCTCTCCCACCACTAACTAGTCTCCGGCAGGAATAGTCTGGCTCATTAAACAAATCACACAGAAATAATATGGTTTTATGATCTGAGACTTCATTTACAGTTTTCCCCAGCCTAGACTTCCTTTCCCCTAATTCCTCCCATGCCCTGAACAAATCCAGCAAACCTCCTTCCTCCTGCCCCGCCTGGGACTCCAGCCTGTGTGCACCCACCCTCCCTCCCGGCCTCCGGGCCTCCGGGCCTCCTTCAGGAGCTTTGCTCTCAGCTGTGTCTCAAGTGCCTGGCTTGTACTAGCTTCTCCTCCAGAACACAAGGAGAGTGAGGTCTATTATCACCTTTTAAAGACAAAGAAGCAGAGGCTTAGAGATCTGCCGTGGCTTTCCCAAAGCCACACTGCTAAAGAATGACCGTCAGGACCCCAACACCCACAGCCACAGAAAAACTCGATGGGATCATGCCTGGAGCTCCCAATAAAACCAAATATCTGGAATTCCAGGCTCCACTTTCCACATTGGCCCACAAGACAGACCACCGGAGAGCTTGTGCTCTGAGGGCAGCTGGGCTCCTGTGCAGCCCAGCCTCAGTCCTCCCCCCACCGTCTGCAGCCCCTCCCCCCACCACATTTTCAACTTCTTTCTTTCCTTCCTAGCTCTTCTCGCTGTGTATCTGAATCCTCCACTTGCTTTACCTCCCTGTGGCCTTGGTGACCACAGGTGGCACTCACTGTGCCACTGTAAACTTCTCCCCTCTCGGCTCCTCCTCTACACTGGGACCACCCTTTCCAGCCGCCCAGCGCGGGATCCCAGTCACCACTGCCAACTCCTTGCTTCCCATGCCCAGCCCCACAGCCTCCCACTCCTCTCTGAACAGCTTCCATGTGCAAGCATCACCCACTCAGGCCCCACAGAAGCAGTCTTCTCACGTGTGGTCAGCCTCAGTCTACCCAAGTGTGTTCCCCAAGATCTTCCCTAAAAATCTGCCCTCGCTGCCGCTTCCCGCCCTCGCTGCCGCTTCCCGCCCTCAACTCACAGCAGGTCCGGACTTGCAGCACGTCACTATCACTCCAGGCCTCCGCCAACTTCCCCTGTCTCAAACCGTCCCTTCTGCTTACAGACATCTGCTCTGGGGACTACTGTTTGTTTTCTTTTTAAACATAAACATAACACAGTGAGGTCTATGAATCCACAGTGCCCAGTTCAATCTGCACTTTAGTTGTCCGCCTGTGTGACAACACCAATCTGCTCTCTGCTCCTTCATCAGCAATCGCCTCCACGGGTTAGTTCTGCTGCGCAACTTTCATACGAGTACATGCGAGTGCATTCGTCCTGAGGTTTGGCTCCATCCCAATCCTAATTCTGTGACATTTACCTTGCTGCGGCAGTTCATTGTATTGCTGTGATGCATTCCATCTATGACTATACGATTTACTCACCCTACTGACAGGTGTGGGTTGCTGTAAGCTACTGTGAAAAGAAGCTAAGGACCCCTTTGCCCCCGTCAGTCAAATACACATGTGATTCTTCCCAGCCTCCAGGCGAGGGAGGATGTGCTGAGTTGGAGGCCATGTACCAAGTGCCACAGGGTCGAGGGTTCCAGCTGCCCCTCACCCTTGCCTACATTCAGATCAACAGTCTTCTCAATTTCACTGGTATTAGTGGCACCTCACAGTTTTAAGATTTATTTACTGAGACAAAATTTAGGTAACTTGAACCATTTTAAAGCAGCATATTTACATCCCCCACTCTTGCACACCAAGTCTTTCCACCATCCCAAACTCAGCGCTGCCCTACACAGCTTGGCTTCTCTCCATTCCACTGCCCAGCTGCCCATTACCGAAAGTACATTCCATCCCTACCAATGTATCTTTCTGGTATTTCCTATAAAATTGTAGCACACCATGTGCAACCGTTTGGGTCTGACCTCTTTCACTTAGTGTAAAAGTTTCAAGGTAAAGTCACACAGTAGCATGTATCAGCATTTCAGTGTGTGTGTGTGTGTGTGTGTGTGTGTGTGTGATTTCACTATACATCTACACAACAAGCTACGTGTTTACTAACCCACTGATAACATTTGAGCTCATGCTATCTTTTGGCTGTTGTGAGTAGTAAGTACACATGTGATACTTTATATCTTTCCAGTTCTTGTAATAAGAAAAGACCTCATTGCACAGCCCAAGCTGGCCTCAAATTCACAATCCTTCTGCCTTAGCCTCCCTAGCACTAGGATTACAGGTGCGTGTCACCATGCTCAGCTCCATTTCCAATTCTGTAGAGAACAGACCTAGAATGGGAACTTCAGGATCAGACGGCAACACTGTTCGATGTTTTCATAAAACTGCCATACTTTTTCAGAGGCTTAGCCATTGCATCCCACTGGCAAAGTAAGCATCCACATGCTTGCCATCACTTGTTATCCGTGGTTTGAAATGGCAGTTCAATGTTTTCCCTACCCATCACTGTGTGTGGTATGAATACATATATGTGTGTGTGAATGTGTGTTTGTGCAGAGGGAAGTCTGATGATGACGTAGCAAAGTCTTTCAACTGAGCCCGGAGCTCACTGATTGGTTAGTCTGAGTAACCAGCTTGCTCTGAGAAGTCCCGGTCTCTGACATCTGAGCAACAGAATTACAGGCTAATCATTACATCTACCTGGCATTTACATGGATGCCAAGGATCCAAAGACTGATCCTCACGCTTGCGAAGCATCTCCTCAGCCCTCACTGCATCTCCGGTTTGTATTCCTCTAACGGCACTGATGTGTTTCTTCATGTCTCTTGGCTCACTGTGGTTCTACTCTGCAAAGCCAGGTGGCATGGAGCATCTTTATACTATACCAGTGCGCCAGACATTCCCCTCTGTAAGGTGCTAGCTTCTACTGGGTCATTTATATTTCCCTGTTTTGTTCATTTGTAGAACAATCCTGTCAGTAATAAAGCACCTCTCTCTCTCTTTTTTTCTTTTTTTAAATAAATTTATTTATTTTACATCCCAGCTGCAATCGTTTCTGTTTTCAAGCCAGGGTTTCTCTGTGTAGCTCTGGCTGTCCTGGAACTTACTCTGTAGACCAGAAGAGCCTTGAACTCAGAGATCTGCCTGCCTCTGCCTCCAGACTGTTGGGGTTAAAGGTGTGTGTCACCATGCCCAGCATTTTTTTTAAGTCCCTCCCTCTCTATTGGTAATACTTCGATAAGTAGTAGTTCTTAATTTTACTAAAGTCCAATTTATCACTCTTTTCTCCCCAGTTTGTGCCTTTAAAAAATGCCCATCCCATCTGTGGCCATGCAGGTCTTTCCCTATGCTTTCTTCTAGAAGTTTTATTGTTCTATCCTTTCATTTAAACCTGCAAATCACTGGGTCCTGGACGCTGCACAGTGTGAAGAAAAGATTCATTTTTTTTTTCCAGTGTCAATAATCAACTGACCCAGCATCACTAAGTCAATGTGTGGTCACTGTCACTTTTACAGACTATTATATAAACTATATTGTGCTACTATATACACATATTATTGACTACCATGTGCACTTTCTAGCTCTAACCCTGAAGTGTGCTTTCCTTCTTTTACCTAAGTTTAGTCATCAAATAAACCCCTCCTTCTTCAGAGCAAAAAGTAAACAGACTTGCAGGGTTTAGCAGGAACTCAGAGGTCATACAAGGCAACATTTCTGATCTGAAAATCAAATGGAAGCTGGACTGTCTGGCGGTCAGTTGGTCACTGGAACAAGCAGCCTCTCATATGCAGTGACCTTTAAGCTATGGGAGTTGGAACAGCACAGCTCCACTTACATGCAGCTTTAAATGTTTTTTGACAATTGGAAAAAACTTACAGATAAACCCAGTAGGCAGAATTTTTTTATATCAGAGAAAAATTAGGCATGACATGAATGCATTAAAAATCATGTGCATAAAAGGGTCTGTTTGATCATTTGCTACCACAAAATATGTTCAACTCTATATCAAAACTTCAAATGTATCAAAAGCTATGAAGGCACTTGCATGTTGCTTGCGGCCTCAGAAACCGTGCTAAGTGTAGAGGTCCAGTATTAAATGAATAGAAGTAACCGCAGCACTTTCTGCACAAAGGCTGTCCTTCTCCAGTCACTGCGCTGCCACGGCAGCTAAGTCCTGGGGTACCACTGCTGTCTCTGTGTGCCCCCCTCTTCACAGTAAACGGTGCGTCTCAGTGAAAAGTGGTCTCTCCGTTCCTATGCATTCATCATCACACAGATTACACATAACAAACAAAGTAAGTGCCAACCAACTGCTGTCGTCAGGTCTCCTGGTCAACAGCAGGACAGTAGTGGCTGAGTTTTCAGGGAGTTGGAGCAGGAGACGTAGTTCAGACAACTTGCCTAGTATGCTGAGGCTCAGGTTTTGATCCTCTGTGCCATAAGAAGAGAAGAGTCTGGGGAGGGTCAAAGTTATCTGCAGACCTCACTGTGTCTGGGCATGCTGTTCCAAGGTCAGCTGGACTGCTATGTTCACAGAACCATGGTCTCTCTGTCAATGCCCCTGCTCCGACTGCTTGGCTGTCTCCTGCCATGTCCCCACCTGCCCCAGATAATGAAGGACAAAGACGGTGGCTCTCAAAAGACTGAACTAGACTTGAAACACTGGGGTGATAGATGGTCTGGGCTCTCTGCTCTTGGTCATCCAAGAGATAAGGGTTCAAATGCTCTCTGAGATCTAACAGACAAATAAAGAGGAGTCTTTGTGGGGGGAGAAGGAGACTAGACAAGAAAGAATGGCTGACGAGAGGTTAGCACAGGGTGAAGTGGAAGGAGGCTGGCTGGGGAGCAGCTGGTGCAGGACTCCAGGCAAAGGCGTGGAGGAAACATGCTGGGAGCAGCAACACCAAACTCACTTACCAACAAGCCAGATGCAGTGCGGTTTGCCCTGACACCAACACTCAGAAGGCTGAGGCAGGAGGATGGCGCATAAGACCAGCCTAAACACAGGTTTGGAAGGGTTGAGAGATGGGAGGTAATCTTGAAGAAGTTAGGGAAGGAGGGGGGAATATGATCGAAATACATTGTATACATGCATGAAATTCTCAAAAAATTAGTATTTTTTATATAAGACTAGCCTAAACTACACAGTGAGTTTGAGGTTAGTCTGGGTTACAGAGTAAGAGCCTGTTTCAAAAACAAAAAGCAACTACACAGCAACAGAGGTTCCAAGTAGTACGGAACACACACCTGGCCTGGGTGTGGCTCTGCCGCAGAACATTACCCAACACCTGACACAGTTGGTTAAGTCCCTGGCATTTTGGAACAGAAATAAAGCCAAACTTGTCTCAGACTGGAAGGAGAAGAACAAAGTTTGATGACTCACATTCCTGGTATTAAAATTAATTACAAATGTGGAGTCATCCAAATTTTAGTAATTGACCTAGAAGCAACCATACAGACCACTGGGTAGTCTAGAAGTAAAGGCTCATGCATGCAGAAAGGCATTTTCAACAAGGATGCCAAGACAATTTAGTGGAACATGAACAGCCCTTATTAACACACAGTAGGAAACACACATGATTGCAGCCACACACAGACAAATGCAGAATAAAGTGGGGCTCTACTTTATAACACATACAATATTAATTAATGTTTAAATAAAAGAAATAAAACAAGGAAACAGCAGAAAATATGGCCAGGGGTTATTTGTGAGACGTGAGGTCCAGAGGACCAGAGTTCAGATTCCCAACACTCACACAAATGCTAGATGGGCATGGCAGTCTGCCTTTTAATTCCAGTGTTAGGGAAGGGAAGACAAAGGGTCCCTGGAGCAAGTCGGGTGGCTAGACTAGCCAAAAGGAACTCTGGAAGCAAGAGATCCCATCTCCATGAGTAAGGTGAGGAGCAATAGAGAGAGAGTTTTGCCATCAGCCTCAGCCTTTCACACCCACATATATACATGTACACACATATATGCCCATACACATGTGAACAGGCACACATACACACACAAATACATGCCCCACAGAGATACTTGTAAAAAAATAACTAAGTCAATTAAAACCTCTCTGCGTTACATTAAAGTATCAAGAGAATGCAAGGAGAGTTGCAGAGCAGGAAGCGTTTATAAACCACACACCTGAAGGAGTGTGGCAGGATGGCTCACACAGGGACACAGCAGGCAGCAGGGAGCCGGAGAACTCCAGGTTGATGAGGGTGTCAAGACACTGAAATGGTTAGTGAGACAGTACACGCAGGCCTCACTGTGGAATAGTCTTTACACTGTGTGTGAATATGTCACCGTGACTGGTTTAATAACAAAGCTGACTGGCCAACTGCTGGACAGGTAGAGGTTAGGTGGGATGGGCAGACAAAAAGAGCACAAAAAAGTTGAGAAGCAATGTGGAGGAAGGAGATGAACTTGCTGCACTGAGAAAAGGTACCGAGCCATGTGGCAGAGCGTAGATAAGATATATGGGTTAATTTAAAATCCAAGAGTTAGCTAGTAACATGCCTAAGCTATTGGCTGAGCATTTACGA
The DNA here is from genome assembly GCF_903995425.1 of Onychomys torridus. NCBI lineage: Eukaryota > Metazoa > Chordata > Mammalia > Rodentia > Cricetidae > Onychomys > Onychomys torridus. The sequence continues at coordinate 65,761,303 of NC_050458.1, read as the reverse complement.
TCAATAATAAGTCTCTGTGTGGTTATTTGGGAACTGACTGGCAGGACAGAAAAATTTGTCTACATTTCATCACCTGACTCTGGTCTCCAGACTCCACAAACTACCAAAAGAGAACTCCAAAAAGCTGTCATTTCATACACACACACACACACACACACACACGCTGTGGCACAACCATGCCTGCTCTATTCATACATACACATCATCCATCAAATATTTGTTCTCTTCCCCCCACCCTACACAAAACAAGCAAACTGAAAGTCTGGTCCAATTATGATCGGATCATAATGCTGTACAGCTGTTACAGCAGAGCATTGGCAGTTCCCCCAAGTTAAGATCAGAATTCCTGTATTACCTTATATTACTATATGTTACCAATTCCACTACTTAGCATATGCCAAAAAAAAATCCCTGAAAGTTGGGGTTGGGGATTTAGCTCAGTGGTAGAGCACTTGCCTAGCAAGCACAAGGCCCTGGGTTTGATCCTCAGCTCCAGGAAAAAAAAACAAAAACTGAAAGTAGTAGCTTGAAGTGATATTCACCACATTATTCACAAATAACCATGAATTAGATATATAAAACATGGTATACATATAATAAAGAACTATACAACCTTAAAAGTAAAAGAAATGCTAACATGTGCTTCACCACAAGTGAACCTTGAAAACACACTAAGTGAGATAAACCAGAAACAAAGAGGTAAAGACTGTAAAAGTCTACTTACATGCCAGAGCTATACTCTGACAACAAGACTGTTCACTACTGCCCCCAAGAGACCTGATAATCTGGGATGAAAGACGGATAAATAGGCAAATCACAGTATGCTAAACCCTGCCATGAGTAAAACAAGCTTATAGACACGCAGACGCGGAACATCCAGCCTAGTGTAGAGGGATTGGGGAAGCTTCCTGGAAAAGGCAACATCTGCTGAAGCCGGAGGGCAGGCTGCTCTTGCCGGAGCTCCGCAGAACAAGGAATACACACGCAGAGGCAGAGGCAGAGCGCAGAGCAGGGAGGTCCAGCCACAGGGTACTGCCACACTTCAGTGGAGACTCAGAGACTCAGCTAGGTAAGCCCCTGCCACAGCAGGAAGGCAGAGCCCTGGCTTACAAGAGGGCCGACCTCACTGTATCCCGAAAGCAGGAAGCAGGCGCTGGGGCTGGAAGGGAGTGATGGCCTACACCATGGCTTTGAAACATTTTCTACTCACGTTTATTTTTTCTTAAGAAATTTTCATGGGACCCCAGGTACGGGTAGACAAAACAGGCATACCAATCAAGCTTCCATTATTAAATTGTAAATAATTACTTTGGCATGCATATATTCACTGTTTATTGATGATTAAACCAATTTATATATTACCAAGAAAGAGGCGCTTGCCTAACAACACAATCTGAAGAGACACAGTTTTCTACAAGCGGGAAAATGATAACAGGAGAGGTTATTAAACGGTTTTCTATGTAAGTCATCACGGTCCTATGAGAGCAGAGAACCACACACAAAGCACACTGCAGTCTACATCTGAGCTCAGGCATTTCAGGCTCCCCCACTGGTGCTGCAGGGCAGGACAGCTCATGCAGTGCATGTGCTGTGTTCTGAAGCAAGCAAGGCCGCAGTGACGTCATGCCATGCAACACGGGTGAGCTCTGCCAGAAACACTTGGACTCCTCATTAGGCATTTGTTTCGAACTAAATTTTGATTGTTGTGTTCAGAAGCCTTTCACTGTTGCCAGTTTTTGAAAAGTTGAAATTGTAATACAATTACATCATTTCCCCCTTCTCTTTCTTCCCTCCAAACTCTCCCATTTACCCCTCCCTGCTCTTTTAAACTCACAGCCTCTTCTTCATTAGCTGCTGTTATATGCATGTACATTATATGTATTTATACATATATGCCTAACTATAACCTGTTCAATCTGTATAGTGCTACTTGTATGTATGGTTTCAGGGCTGACCATTTGGTATTGAATAACAAGTTGGAGCACCTTTCCCTGGGGAAGACTATTTCTCCTGTTCCCAGCGTTCCTTGGTTGCCTGTTGTTCTTTGTGGAGGGTTGAGGCTTCATGAGTTTCCCCATCCACTTTAACATGTCTTTTGTCCTTGTCCAGCTCATGTTTAGGCAGCCATGTTCGTGAGACTTCATAGTGTAGCTCCTGACATTACCAGGAGACACAGTCTCACAGCAAACTACCTGATCCTCTGGTTCTTACAGTCCTCATGCCCTCTTCCGCAGCCCCCGAGCCTTAGGTGGGAGGCTGTGTTGTACGTCAACTGGGACTCAGCTCCGCAACTCTGCCTTTTGACTGGTGTGGTTTTCTGTAATGGTCTCTGTCTGTTGAAAAGAGAAGTTTCTTTGATGGAGGATAAGGACTAAACTTACCTGTGGGTATAAGGACAAACATTTTTCACAACATCCATATTTAATTACAACTGAGGTCGTGACCTACAGTTTAAGAGGCTTTGGTCATAGACATCTTAGTTTCTAGTACTAATACACAGAATCAGAGGTGACAGCCTGGACCAGGTAGCAGCAGTCAGATGACATGCTGAGCAGGACAGCTGACTGAAGGTAGGAAAACCAGGAAAAATGCCCCATTTTCAGCCATGGAAAATGGGAAGGAGGTAGTGAAGCTCGGTGACAGGAATCTGATGTGACTTCTCTCTGAACAGACCTAGTCTAAGGCACTCCGGTGCATCCAAATGGGGACACCAGACTGACTTCTCACTGTGTGGCTCGGAAGTGCCAAAGAGAGGCTTAGTAAGACCCGGAAGGAGAGATGCGGCCACCGCAGAACTGCAGCTGGACTCCGGCCTGAGCCAGCTCTCTGCGGCTGCTGTAAGCTCATGGAATCAGCCAGAGGAGCAGCCCTGCGCTGGGAGGAAGGTGGGTGGCTGCCCACGTACGAGAAAGAAATGTGGCCAGATGGACCGTTCACACCACCCTGCTGCCCAGGCTCCTCCTTCTTTCAGTGACAACTAGATGTGAGCATGCCAATTTTCTTTCTGTCTTACAGATTTCATTTTAGGAGATCTTTAACAGTTCTAGAACTGAAGTGAAACAATTGTGTCAGAATTTAATTTTAATCATTTTAAACATAAAAAACATTATAATCAATTATAATCTTAACCCTCTGTTGATGACAGCAAGATCCGGCTCTCCTTACCAGGCTTGAGGCCCATCTTCACCAGGAGAATGCCTGCGCTGGCTTCCCACCCTCGAGGCCACTACCAGCGCTAGCTCGCTCTTCCTCCGCCTCACACCCGTCACGTTTCCCCAGAGCTCATCAAGCTGCCCCTGATTCCCAGCAGCTGGCCTGCTCTGAGCCTCAGAAGGACAGCCACTCTGGGGAAACTTCAAACACACCTTCTCCTGAAACAGCCCTACGAGTTTCTGCTCATGGAGTTCTTTGAAGGGTCCTAACCCAGATGTAAATGCACACCCATGACCTGTAACTTCAGGAGACCCTTGGGAAGCACTTAAGCATCCAGCCTAAGTACTTTCAGTACTTGGAGGCTGTGACTGGAATGTTAAGATTCCTGCTAAGAGTCCCCATCCTATTTATGGGGCTGGGAATGTGTCAGTCAGGGAAACATCTGCTGCACAAGGACCTGAGACTGGTTCCCCACACCCCCATAAAAGGTGGGTGCAGCAGCTGTGCCTAAGGTCCCAGGACTGGGAAGTCACTCACCAAACAGTCTACCAGTGAGTGAGCTCCAGGTTCAGTGAGAGAACCCGTCTCAAAACATAAGGTGGGGCCAGAGGCACGGCTGAGTGAGCAAGGGCACTTGCCACCAAGCCTAATGATCCAACTTCAATTAACAGGGACCCACACGGGGAAAGGCTAGAGCGGGCTCCCTCCAAGTGGTCCTATGACCTTCACACACCCGCTGGAGCTCGCGCGCGCACGCGCACACACACACACACACACACACACACACAATTGAGGAAGATACCAATGATGACTTTTGGCCTCTCCACACCTGTGTGCGTGTGCACAGCTTAGGTGACGGGAGAGAACTGAGGCTGGTGGCCAGGGGTGCTGAGTGTGACTGTACTCAGTACTCTGCACACTGAACACCACGCTGAGCTCTGCCCTCTTTTTGCCACTTAAGTCTTTTTACAGCTGAAGCAAAACTTGAACGTTTGGATTTCAGTGAGAAGAGTGAATCTCTAATCCAATCATACATTCAGCGGACCCAAGCTGACTAACTGTCCACCTGCGAAGGGAAAGAGCAAAAGTCACTAGGCACGTGGCTTCCCACGATAACGAGGGTTGTCACTGGTCAGTGTGTCTAGCTACTTCCTCCCTCCGTAGCTCCAGCACAGTGATCTGTCCTAGCCCACCGTGCCCACGGTGGTTACGGGAGGACACACTCCGGTTCAAGAGCCATCTCTAGAGGCCTACTGTTAGACAGGAGGTAAATTGCAGCTTTCGTGGCCACTTAGGAGCAAGGTACCAACATTTCTTTTCTGGGTACGACATCCAGAGCAACAGTTCAATGGAAAGCCCGGCAGTAACCTAGTGCAAAACAAAATCAGCTCTGCTGCCACTGACAGGGAATGCCAGGCCAGGACCAAAGTGAGAAAGTGTCTCAATGTTACTACGAAAGAGATGCATAAGGTAAGTGAAGAGGGTCTACGGGTAAGCCGAAGCGAAGCGAAGCGGAGGACCACTGACCACCACAGCAGACCCTTTCCTGTGTGGACCAGTGTTCACTTGTCTCTTCCCTGCAGGACATTTCACTTCTTCTTCTGTCTTAACCCCACAACACAGGCTCTCTCACTAAACCTGGAGCTAGGTTGTTGACTAGGGAGCCCGAGTGATCCTCCTGTGTCCAACCACCCCACAGAGCTAGGGTTACAGGGGTTGAGCATGACCATAGCTGACTTTTTTTTTTTTTTTTTTTGAGCTGAGGATTGAACCCAGGGCCTTGCACTTGCTAGGCGAGCGCTCTACCACTGAGCTAAATCCCCAACCCCCCCATAGCTGACTTTTTACACGGGTGCTGGGATCTGAACTCAGGCACTCAATCGTTTGCAGCAAGCACTCTTTTTTTTTTTTTTTTTTGGTTTTTCGAGAGGCTGTCCTAGACTAGCTCTGTAGCCCAGGCTGGCCTCGAACTCACAGAGATCCGCCTGCCTCTGTCTCCTGAGTGCTGGGATCAAAGGCGTGTCCACCACCCCTGGCCAGTGTACTCTTATCCACAGAGCTCGGCTCTGTATCCAGTTGTTTTCACCCGACAAGCCACTAAGGTAGTCCTGACAGTCCTGATGAGAAAACTAAAGTCCAAAGAGGCTCAGTAACTAGTTTAAGATCGCACCATGAGATTTAAGCCTTCATGTTTGCTTCCAGACTCTGCGCTCTTAACACTCCAGTACACTACCTACCATTAGCACTCCTCCCCATTCCACTTCAGAGTCCAGGACACTAACTAACTAGCTGTCTAGTCTCTAGACACATTAACACAACTGACTGCTGTATGGGCATTGCCAATTCCAAAACATACAGAGGCCTAAGTAAGAAAAAGCACTGTCTTGATTTAAAACCTACTATAAGAGAATCATGAGTCGGGATGTGGTGGCACACACCTTTAATCCCACACTCCAGAAGAAGAGGCATGCTGATCTCGGTGAGTTCCAGGCCAGCCTGGTCTACAGAGTGAGTTCCAGGACAGCCAGGGCTGTTACACAAAGAAACCCTGTCTTGAAAAACCAAAAGCCAAAAACCAAAAAACAAAAAAAAAAGGGATTGTGAGTTGAATAAAGGCCTGACTATGCGCACACAGAAGATACAGCAATGGTCTGACACAGAAGATGATACAGCAATGGTCTGACACAGAAGATACAGCAATGGTCTGGTACCATGGACAGGTTCAAGAATTCATCCTTCAACAAGCAGTTCTTGGTGTATATCATGATCAACACTGGAAAACTGAGAATTCAGAAACAGACATCAGGCCCATCTCCTATGTCACGACCTGTCAGCCACCAGGCACATTTCCGACATCATGTCAGGCCAGTCATGCTGTGAAGACTTCTGCACTAGCTGGGTAAAAAGCTGAATTGCAGTTCTCAGTCAGTGGCCTCTTCAAACAAAATAGGAAAAATAGAAAAAGGACAAGAGTATTTTTCTCTGCCTGAAGCAGGGCCTGATATCTATGCCAGGCCTCTCAGAATGCCCTGGAGACATTCTTGAAGAGGACCGGGATATGCTAAACTAGTGGGCAAGGTGGTTCCAATGTTAGGCCTCTCCACTCTGGAATTCAATGGGAAATGTTGACATGGCTGACTGCTGTAAGGTGCTCTTGAGATGGGCATGCAAAAGCAAGTGAAGTCGCTTTCAGTACACTTCAGAAACACTACCAGAAATTCTCACAACAACATAATCCACTAGGTACTGGCAGCTTCGTTGTAATTAAAGAAAAGAACCCCCCCCCCTCCACACACACACACACACTGGTGCCAGTAGAAACAGCCTCTCTGAAAGCCCACATGCCTTTCCTGTACCATGAAGGATCTAGAAATGACCAAGGCTAGGAGCATGTGTACTCCAGAAGGGCTCTAGACTTGGGGCCATGACTTTTGATAACCACAGGGGAACAGATAACACAGTTTTGCTACTCAAGTCTCTCTCTCTCTCTCTCTCTCTCTCTCTCTCTCTCTCTCTCTCTCTCTCACACACACACACACACACACACACACACACACACACACACACACACACACTTCTTTGGCATAAAAAGAGCCTGGGTCCAAACCACAAGGCATGAAAGCAGACTTAGCTTCCAATCCAAATCTACAGGCCACCTTCAATGTGGCAGGAGGCCCTGACTCAGACCTGGTAAAGGCTGCTTCAGCTTGGATGGGTTTATCTCCTCACTTCCTGAGCAATCTACAGATTGCACGTGGACCCACAAGTAGGTGACTGAAGGATGTCCCTCTGGCCAGGTCTGAAGCCATACCTGTACTCCTAAGGTTGAACAGGGAGGGAAAAATTGCACAGGTCACCCAAGTAGTTGCTGTGGTACTCAAGGTGACCGCAAGGAAAGATAAAAATAATGAGGAAGCCTTAACCAGGGGTAAGAAAAGCTTCCTCCTCCTCCTCCTCCTCCTCCTCCTCCTCCTCCTCCTCCTCCTCCTCCCAGTTCCTGTCAGGAGCAGATAACAGAGCATTTGCCAGGAGCTGTGCAAAGTGTTGGACAAACATCATTATAAAAATGCACCGGAGCCTGGCTATACATGGCTAGAATCACAGCAGCAAGCGACCCAGTGTGATGGCCACAAGTAAGACCAGGACAGGGCTGGCAAGAGGGCTCAGCAAGTCGAGGCGCTTGCCACACAAACTCAAGTTCAATCCCCACAAACCATGTAAAGGTAGGAGAAAATCAGTCTCACAAAGTTGTCCTCTGACCTCCACATGTGTGGCTACCCCCACAAATATACATTATCATCATCATAGAGAAATTAAAAATGAAACCAGGGTAGATTTTTCCTGAATAAGACTTTGGCCTGGCTGGAATCTTAGAACTGAGCTAACAGAGGGACATACCGCAAACAGCTGCTGGGCTACAGATTAATGCAACCTCATATTTGCACAGCGCTTTGACATTTACAAAGCATTTTCGTATCTTTACCTCATCTCGTCCTCACAAGTTTAAAGGAGCAAATACTGCTAGATCCAAACTTCACAGAAGGCACCTGGGGTTTAAGACTCACCCGCCTTGTCTCCAGCAGCCAGAGACAAGGCGGGGGAGCATGGCATGGTTCCCTGTCTGTCTTCTAAGGAGGGGGATTCCTTTCCCACTGACACCAGTGGTCGTGACACAGGCGGGAAGAGAGGTGGAGAATTAACAATGATGGTGACGACAGGGAGAAAAACAGGATGAGGCTGTCACTGGAAAGTGCAACCCAGGAGAGGCTGAAGGTGATCCCAGAGAAAAACTGAAGCAGGAAATCCTCGGGGTGCTGTGAGCCACCTTACAGGTGACTAATGAAGGTGACTCATCCTCAGAGCTGTCACACCCTGCAAACCTCACAGACAGCACAGGGATCACCACTGGTTACACAATTGCAAACAGCTACAAGTTCAGTTTGATGGCCACTGTCCCTGCTGCTGAGACTCACTGTTTAGTGAGTAGTCTCCATTCTAAATGAGTGCTCGGGGCCCTTCAGTCTATTGATCAACATTCTTGGCTTGCATCTTACAACCCACCCCTGTTCTCCCCACCACCCCTGCACTCCCCCACCCCTGCAATTCAGCTGTGCCAAACCTTTACCCTACAATACTTTGCCTACCTTTGCTTAGGGCAGCTGTTCCTATTCTCCCCAGTTAAAAACAAGTCCCCTTGTTTAATATTTCACATGACTTCTAAAATGTGACTCTATGTCTATGTGTTCAGGCCTGACCCTCAGCCCCTGAGAGACAGTGAGCTAATCGATGTCTGCACCCGTGTCTTGCCTTGCACAGGGCTTTGTACACAAAGACTCTCGTGGACCACAATCATCTGTGACATAAGTGAAGGAATGGTACCCAACTATCAGGACAATGGCCTCATGAGGAGCAACTATTGTGATATACCCAACCATTCTGAGAGCTTCCACATCCCAGATAATAAGGTCTCAGTAGGCAGGCACTTCTGTCCTCCACCTGTCCACACAACCACAGTCTAATGTCCCTATTATGAAGACTGAACGACGATTTGGGAGTGTGACATCTGGAGCTGCCATCCTTCATCAGACGAGTCCACGGGCTGAGTGTGGGGTGAGGCATTCTACAAAAGCTGAATTATTAAACAATATCCAGGGAGTTTACCTGTGAGAAAAGAAGTTAGTGATTAGAGACCAGAGGCTTCTGGGACGCCAGCACTAGGGAGATGACCTGATGTGATAATGCCCAGCACCCACGTAAAAATCCAGACACAGCACCGTGCACTTGTAGTCCCAGAGGTGGGGTGAGGACGGACACCTGGAGCTTGTTGAGCAGGTCAGCGAGCTCCAGGCTCAAGACATAAGGCGGAGAGTGACTGAGGAGGGAGCTGACATTGACCTTGGGCCTGTGTACCCATCTCACACACACACACACACACACACACACACACACACACACACACACAGGAGGAGGGAAGGGAGGACAGAAGAGAGGAGGGAAGGGAGGAGGAGGGAAGGGAGGAGGGAAGAGAGGGAGAAGAGGACAGAAGAGTGGGAAGGGGAGGAAGAAGGAGGGAAGAAGGAAGAGGGGGAAGGGTGAATCACATCATTTAAAGTAAGGTTTTTAAAATAACACTTAAAATCAGATAATGAAGAAGAACTGATGTGAAATCATCCTCTCCCTCAAACCTTGAGTGTGTCTTCCTCATGTCCCCATTTCTCATTCATTACTTCGCACAAGGCCTCAGCTTTCCCTCCTTCACTTAAAGAGTTCCAAAGAGAATTACTCACATCTTATCACTCCACTTAATTACCTTTATTGTACGAATGACTAGAAAACATACTTTAACATTTCCCATCAAATGACTCAGTTTCCAGAGCGTCCTCTTCAGCTGTGACTTTTTCATTCACTCATCCATCCTGGTGCCGTCTACAGGACAGACACAGGGTAAGTAAGACGCCCATCCGCCCGTGGGTGCCGGCCAGGCACAGTGCAGACAGCACAGTGAGGACCAGACAGGGGTCCTCAGGGCAGGGGCCTGTCTGCCAGGGTCTCCCAGCTAGGAAGCAGCTAACTCGCCAACCACACTGCAAGTCTTAGAAACTACTTGTCTTACCATGATTTTTTTCATATAATCCCAAACAGTATTCTTTATGTTTAAAAATTATAGCAGGTTTCCCCTCTAAGTCTAGCTATTTTTTAGTTGGTTAAAATTAAAATTTTAGCTTTTTAAAGAAAATCCATGCAGCAGGACTATAAAGTGCTTCCATGTTAAAATTGGAAAATTATTGCTAGTTGAGGATTATTTCTCAGGTCCAGGCTGGAGGGAAACATAGCTAATTTGGTGTTTTCTGAACTCTTAAAAAGACATTGCTGTGTTTCCTGATATATTTCATTACAGAAAACTATAAAAACTTTAAAATCATTATGAGCCTAATATTTAGAACTGGTAACTTGTTCCATGTTCTCTCTTTCCACTAGCTTTAAAAAAATATGATTACAGGTGCTGTAACCCCGTGGTAGAAAGCATGCCTGGCACACTGGAAGACTGAGTTCTCTCCCAGTATTACAAATAACAATAAAAACTGGATTGCATTCCACATATATTTTGAGTGAGGGGTTTTTTGTTTTTTGTTTTGCAGTTAGTTTTATGACAAAGCACAGACAGTGACAGAGGGTCTCAGCTCCAGTGGCAGCCCCCTCCCTCCCTCCCCTATTCCTCTTCCATACAGCCCATCCCCACCTTCCCAGACAGCAGCCCCCGCCCTGAATCCTGTGTTTCTCATCTCCTGGTTTTCGATTATCACCATAGAAACCAAGAATCCAAATGCAGTGTGAGAACTGTTCTGTATGTTTTGGCTCTTACTATGCTGCCCCAAATCTTCCTCAGTCTCTGGAGAAGGCGGGGGTACAGGAAGGGTCACTGCACTCACCTGAGACTGTGTGGATAGATATATACTCTCAAGTCTGCACCCTTGTGTTGGTTTTCTGAGACAGGGTTTCTCTGTGCAGCCCTGACTGTCCTGAAACTCACTCTGTAGACTAGGCTAGCCTCGAACTCAGAGATCCGCATGCCTCTGCTTCCTGAGTGCTGGGATTAAAGGCGTGTGCCACCACTGCCCAGCCTGAAGCTTTCACTTTTCTGTTCCACATCCTGGTTGACACTGAATCCTCACGACACATGTACATCAAATGGATGTGCTTTTCCACGGTGGCAGATGCCTCACTGGCTCTACCATAATTTATCAACTCTCCCGGTAAACCTCTGTTTTCAGCAACTGTGCACTGTCATCAACAATGTGACCACTCAAGGACATTTCTTTTGTGTGGAAATCTAGTTCTTGGTCTTAATTTGCATCTTGGGGGTTTTATGTATGTGTTTTGTGCTACCGTTGTCTGGTTTGGTTTTGGTTTCCAATTCTGTTTCGAGACAAGGTCTCCTTATGTGGTACAGGCTGGTCTTGAACTCTGTCCTTCTGCAAGCCTCTCCCTCTCTGAATCCGGGGAATATAGGTGTGACTAATTACATCCAGCTAATAATCATCTTCAGATTCTACTTTTAACTTTAAAAGAGTTCCTCTTAGACCTTTAAAAAAAAAGATTTATTTATGTATGTATATGAGCGTTCTATTTGCGTGAATGCCTGAATGAAAGAAGAGGGCATCAGATCCTATTACAGATGGCTGTGAGCCACCATGTGGGTGCTGGGAATTGAACTCAGGACCTCTGCAAGAACAGCCAGTGCTCTTAACCTCTGAGCCATCTCTCCAGCCCTCCTACTAAATGTTGTGCAATCATGCTAACAAAGATTCTTGGCCCAAGCAAACTTTAAAATTCTGAATTTTCAGCTAAATTCATCTTTGCACTTTTCTGTAGAACCAGTCTTAGCAAGAGAAGCTGCTCGGTCATCTTCAGGATTCCCTGTTCTCATCCTGATCATCCTTGATGTGACTAGGCTCCTCAACCTCCACCATACGCCAGGTGACGTGGTCACCACAGCCTGGTTTCAGCTAGGGGCCTGCAGGTGACTTAGCCAGAATCTCCATGACTCCTATCATACCTCCTAGTACTTTTCTGTCCACTGGTCCCCACGTTACTTCTTCCCTGTAATATCCACTTGCTTATACTGCATTTGCTTTAATTTGTTTTCTGTTCCCTCCCCCACTCCTATACTGTATTTGTAATTGACCCCAATCTCCTTCCCCAACAAGACACTACTGCAATAGTCCTGAATGTCTTCCTCAGCTCAAGTGAGGAAGCAGCAAGGGCCAGGTGATAACTCAGTCAATAAAGTGCCTGCCTTGCAAGCACGAGGAGATGGTTCCTGAGACTCCCCCAAACCCATACTAAAACACAAGAGCAGCTGCGACAAAACCTCCAGGCACAGTGGTAAGCGCTGATGACCCCAGTGCTGGGGTGGTGGAGACAGGCAGGTCCCTAAGTCTCACTGCAGCTAATCTGTTCTAGTTAGTAAGGTCCTCATCAGTAAGAAACCCTGTCTCAAAACAAAACAGTCCAAGGTGGATGGTAAGAAACAACAGACATCCCTAGACTCCTCCTCCACACGCACGCACGCACGCACACACCCACCCCAGCATGCACATACATACACACAAAGAATCAAAGAGGTTTTTCTATGACATGATAGACAGTACTTCTGAGAGTGTTGGGACTGATGGACGACAGAGCATGAAGAGGCATTACAGGGTGGGGGCACCCTCCTCAGACCTCACACGCTAGAAGCAGCAGGAGAAAAAGACCTATTTACGCTAAGAAAGAATCGTAAGCAAGAGTTTTGCAAGGCATACTGGTGAAAGCAAAGCTCTTTAGCCAAATGGCTGATGACAATTCTTATTTAAATTTTGAACTTTGAACAGAAAAACAGGAAAGAACTATTTTTCTAAACAGGGCAATTCTAATATAAACCCACAAGGGACATAGATCAGGTCGGAAAGGACACAGAACCCTGAGAATGATGGAAGGAGGCTGGAGAGAAGGCTCCGGGGCTGAGAGCACTCGTTAGCCTTGCAGAGGAGCCAGGGTCTGTTCCCAGCACCACATGGTGACTCACACCATCTAAAACTCCGGTTCTGGGGATCTGGCACCCTCTTCTGACTTCTATGGGCATGCATGTGGCTCATAGCCACAATTTTATTTTTTAATCTTAAAATAGAAGTAAAAGGAAATTATGGGAGAAAACCCAAGAAGATAGGGCTGGCTCTTCTTGGTCTCTTCCTTCAAAAGTGCAGTATTTCTAATCACTCCACATGTAACTGTATGTGTACAACACACACACACACACACACACACACACACACACACACACACATGCACATGCACAGTACAGGGAGATGTGCAGCAGGCTAAGAAGGTGCTGAGACCCAGGCCATCCCCAGCACTGCCCCTCACAGCCTGGGGACACTGATGTCAGCTGTTAGTATAGATGACAGGTGCAATGCATAACACAGGCCTTGCTTTACAGAGAACCACATGCATTACCACACTGCTCTAAAACAAGCAGACAGACAGGTGCCGTTACTATTCCATTGTACAGGTGAGAAACGTAAGAATCAGGGAAGTAAACAGTTTGTCCAAGGTTACTATGAGGGCAGGAAGGGCCGCTGTTTTACCACTTGAGGAAACCAGACAGTACGGATAAGACATGGAAGATGCCTTTGCTACAGGGAATCAACTCTCTGCACTGAGGCAAAAAAACCCCAAACAAACCAAAAGGTTTGCTCAAAATGGTCAGGAGTTTTGTACGCATGGTGATGGGTGGGTGGGGGGATGTTAACTGTACCTGTAATTATTTATTCCTCAAAATGGTAAGCACATAAATTATTCTCTAGGCTTATCTGCACGCTTAAAACAGTTCATAAAATGAAAGCAAAGTTTTTAGACACCACCACACTGAGGTTCAAGTGTCAGTGAGCGACGTGCTGTGCTGTGAACTGAGGGGCTCCATGGCTGAGGAGAAAAGGCTCCACCGCTCTCGGGAATCAGGGGACATGGGCTGAATATGTGAGTCACACCAGCAAGGGAAGGCAGAGTTTGGAAACACTACTGAAGAGCTAGGGAGGCCCAAGGAGACCAGGAACCTGGCTCAGGGTCAGGCTAGTCTCGGCAACCTAGAAAATGGACCCGCTACGAACCTATCCTGTATATCATTGCTCTGAAAAAAATATGTTTTTTGTGTATACACACACACACACACACACACACACACACACACACACACACACACACGCCGCACGCACATGTCATGATATATCAGGATATACAAGGGGAGGTCAGAGAACAACTTGAGGGAACTTGTCCTCCACCAGGTAGATTCTGGAGGTAACTCGGGTCATCAGGCTTGGCAGCAAGCCCCTTATTTGCTCAGCTCCCCACTTGTGCCTTTTAAACAAATGCACACGCAGTGTGAGTACTATGGGCTATCACTAGTGGTTGAAAAGAACGAGGTCTGAAGCTGCTGAATCTACCCATGGACAGGGTCTTCCTATGTCACCACGGCATGTTTCTTGAGCAACCATTGGCAACAAGACACCACCAACCAGGGAGAAAGGAGTCTGAGAGCCGAGTTCCCCAGGACCTCTCCAAGAAAAGCATTTTAAAACCTCTTCTGTCCTTTTCTGTCCCACTGGTTTACTTGGGTTCCCAACCTTCCATATTAACACGGCGGGAGGCGGGGCTGTATCTTGCTGAAGGTGCATAGCTGGGCCAAGAATAGAACTCCAGCATCCTGTCTCTCAGCTCGCTTCTGGACCATGCTACCTCAGGAAGGAACATTTGAAAAATAGTAATTCTCTCCTCCTTGCCACCAGGCTGTGTGCAAGCACATGATGGATGAATGGAGCTGCCCGGTGACTCAGCACTGGGCTGAGTCAGACCCAGAACCCTGACTAGCTGGAAACACACAACTTAAATCAGACTTTGAAACCAGGGTCCTTCTAGCAAGATCATCCAGGGCTTCGGGGGCATTTTCTTTCCTTCCAGCAAAAGCCAAGTGCTTCTGTGCAATTTATGTTATCCCAGCAGCCAAGAGTACTGTTTTCTTTGCATTCTCTGGGCTCGCTCAATGAGAGGGGCCAGAACCAGTGTAGGAACAGACAGACAAGACAGTCAAGTAGCTGGAACATCAACAATTCAAGATCACCTCTGCATCTTTTCTTTTTCCCAAGGAAGGCTTTCTTTTCTCTGTCTGAAGGGTAACAACTGAACATCAGCATGGGGGGCATACAGAAGCTCCCCCGCCCCAGCCCTATCAACAGCCACTGGCCGTGACCACCTGCTCCCAGCAGGGAAGAAGCCAGGCTCTAAGCAATGACCCCTGTGACAGATGGCACAGCACACAGAGAAAGGGGCCAGCCAAAAATACGCCTTCCCACAGAGGGAGGGAGATGGGCGTTTACGGGAGTCAAAGGAACAAAAGCAATGAAACTCACCCAGTGCATCTAAACCTTGCCCTCGGGCTATCAGGAGTCTTGAATGACAGATGAATCAAGATCTCTGTCTGTGGGACCTCAGGAGTCGTGTATAGCAAGCTGCCATTAGCAGAATTTTAGAACAGATGATCTAGAGGAAGTGTTGACACTGAGCCTCAGTGAGGGCACCTCAGAGACCGAACAAGGCAGGGCTGATAGAATAAACTCAGTGACTGTCCAGCCTTGGAAACAACACGGTGTCGAGAACACTGACCAGAAATGTCAGTCCTGGGATGGACCTGAACTGACAGAAATTTAAAAAACAAACAAACAAAACAAAACAAAAAACACCTCACTGGTCCTCACTTGGTTGTGATTGGCCATCCAGGGAGGCAAAAGAAGTGCTTAGCACACGCCAGTGACCTGCACTCCAAAAGCACTGTTGGAACCCAGCTGGAGGAAGCCTTTTTTTTTTTTTTTTTTTTTTCATTTCACTTCAAATTTCACAAATTCTGTGCATTTGGATTCCACCTCCAGCACCATCAGAAAGTCTGTGTGAAGACAGAAAGCAGGAACATCCTTTGCTAGGCTCAGGCATCTACACCTCTACTCCTAGGAGGCTGAGGCAGGAACCTGGGCTTCAGAGAGTTCAAGGCCAGCCCAGGTTACAAAGTGAAATCTGTCTCAAAAACTGAAAGCAGAACCCCACTATCCAAACACCAAAAAATAAGTAAAACAAAACTCAGCACTCCGGCAGCAGTACCATAATCACACAAAAGTGGAAGCATCTCCAAGTGTCTAGGAACAGATAACACCGCATTTGTTTACAACAGAAAGACCAGTCTGGCACATTAACATGGGTGGGCCCTAAAAGCATGCAGCTTTATGATTCCATTTATATGAGGTTCCTAGAAGAGCCATATTTATAAAGACACAAATAGGGTGGTGGAGAGGGTGGGGAGGAGACAGTGGGTGTGGCCAGTGGAGAGGGTGGGGAGACAATGGGGAGTGGCCAATAGATACAGGGTTTCAGATGAGGAAGAAGAATCTGTTTTGGAGATGGACGTGGTAATGGCTGCATGATGATAAATACACCTGAAGTCAAACAGTCAACTCCATATATATATAGTTTAATGAAATTTTGTGTATGTGTGCAGGTAGGTACACGTGTGTGTACATGCATATGTATGAGTATGGAAGCCAGAGGATAACCTCAAGCATTGTTCCACAAAGCTATCTACTCTGATTTTTCAGACAGGATCCTTCATTGGCCTGGAGTTCCTCAAGAAGGTGGGCTGGACAGGCACCTTCTTTAATTCCAGGAGGCAGAGGCACGCACCTAGTTGGCAGAGGGAGCTCTATCACAGCCAGGGTTACATAGAGAAACCCTATCTCAAAAAAAAAAAAAAAAAAAAAGAAAAGAAAAGAAAGAAAGAAAGAAAGAAAGAAAGAAAGAAAGAAAGAAAGAAAAGAAAAAGAACAAAGAAAAGAAAAAGGCTGGCCAGCAAAGCCTCAGAGGCCCACTGTTCCTGCCTCCCCAGCACCAAGATCACAGGACACGGAACCACATTCGAACTTTTTTCACATGGGTTCTGGGGGTGGACTCACGTCCACAGGAATGTTGCCAACTGAGCCATCCCCCCAGCCCTGGAATTGTTTAACACTTAAAACAAACAAGAGGCACAGTGAAGCAAAGAAACTTGCCCAAGTTGCACCTTGGAAACAAAGGAGGCAGAATTCAAAGCCTGACAAATTTACAATTTTCCCAGAAGCACAAGTGCAGCTCTGAGGAACAGAACAGAGGGCCTGCCCTGGTCGCCGCCTGGCCTGGCTATCACCTGCTCCTCACCTGTAGTGAGATGCCTCGGTTCAGACTTTGCCTGAGTACCTTGCTGTCCTGTTGGCCTCTCCTAAGTCAAGGTAATAAGGAATGGCCTACATATCTCGTGTTTACCAGCATGACTCAAAAGATTCTGAAAATCTGGGAGCCCCCAAAAGTCCCTAAATTGGAATATAACAGAAAACTATCACATCAATTACCCAGGTCCTGCATCACCTCCAAACAAAATTACATCTCCAGAGTTGTAAGGAATCTAAACTCAGCAAATCTAGTCTCAGGCTTATCGGTGCTACCTGGAGACACTGTGGAATGTCACAGTATAGAAAAGTCACTAGTATCAAGTGGTAAAGGTCAGAAACGCTGCTAAACCTATTAAAATGCATAATATTCCCACCATCACCAAGTTACCATGTCCAAAAGGTCAACAGTGCAGAGAATAAAGCCTCTTCCCTACCCACTGCTCACCTGATGTCTGATGTATGGATGAGTACCCTCATCTGGGATACTTGCAACCAAAGTATTCCAGAGTCCAGTTTTCAGACTTTGAGTGTTCTCACAGGGGTCTATTGCTCAAACTTTGACATACAAAACACTCTGGGATCAAGTCCACTGCTGTAGCCTGGATTTGTGTGAGTGAGTCCCCTAAAAGTCTACTGCAAGGAGCTTGTTAGGAGGTAGCTGGACTTCTGTAAGATGAGGCCTCGGAGGTCGTCATCAGGCCACGGTATTACACTGTAAGTTGTATGGTCAGTGTCTCATTTCCTTTTAACAACAGTGATGGTAGACAGAACAAATCAATCACTGAGTCAGTTTTCCTGAGGAGGAAACTGAGGCTTCAGTTACCATCCCCCGCTTCTCAGCCGCTCCCAGCAATGCTGTGAGAGGCAACCCTGAAAAGCTCAACAAACAACTGAAGGAAGGTCTTCTGCGTCTTTATAAACATTTGTCAGAGATCCTTTGGAGGAGATCTGCCTGCAGACGCCTTTGCTCCGGTCTTTCATGACTGTGGGAGCCTGGACTTCAGCTCCCATGATTCCATAGCAACAGGGCATGTGGCAAGAGGGGGAGGGAGGTGCAGAAGAGTGGGGAAAATGAAGCCAAGAGTCAACGCTATTCAGTTATGAACTGCTCGTCTGTGCGACTAAAATGTATCTTCAGAGATTAGCAAGTGCCTAAAACATGGAAGATGTTTAATAACTGTTGGCTCAATGGAGGAGTGAATCTGCTTTTCCTGACTATCATGAGCCCCTTGAGGGCAAAGACCTCTCTTCCTGTATCACTGAATCCCTGTTTTCAAGTAGACAGTCAATAACAACACATTGAATTATTCAGCTAGTAGATGAGGAATGCTTTGTGGGGTGAGGGGCAGATTACGTTGGCATTCTATGCTTTCTTAGATTCTGTATTTATCCATTAGACATCACTGATCACAAGGTCAAAGTAATGGCCAAAGGTGCACCTACTTGAGATCCAGTCCTGAGCATGCCAGGCCGCCCAGGGGCAAGGTCTGCCTTGCCTTCCCCAAAGAGGCCATGACTTCCTTTCCAACCTTCCTCCTCCTAACAACATGGGGTGCCCTGTGTGACCCTGAGAAACTGGGAAGTCTGACCACACTATGCTGTCAGCCAGACATCTTTATAAATTAGGCCCCCAAACAGACTGGTTTGCCATTGAAGATCCAGAACACAACAGCTTAACTTTGGATGCGATCTCACGCCACCCTTAGGAAACCGTGGCTATGAGATAACAACCTCCTTTGAAGATTTAACCAGGGCTTTCTTTCTCTTTATATATACACCACTAGCCAAACTTAATACCACACACAGAGCAATCACTTCAAAAGCCAAATTTTACACAGGCAAGTAAACATTGGTTGACATTTTATACTCTGATCAACTATTTAATTAGCCATTCTGCCTTTAAAATTTGACATTTTAATTAACTTTCCTGCTCTGTGAAAAAGTACTGTGAGAAAGGAACTTAAAGGAGAAAGGGCTTCTTCTGGTCACAGCCAGCTCACAGTCCATGATGGCATCCATAGTCAGGAGCAAAGGCAATGGACTAATGCACAGACAGTGCTCAGCTGGCTTTCTCCATACTAAGAGGACCCAGGACTCCTACCCAGGGAATGGTGCCACCACAGTGGGCAAGTCTTCCCACTAATCAGGACAATCAATCCCTCATTAAGACGTTCTTCCAGGGTGGTTCTAGATTGAGCC
Organism: Onychomys torridus; assembly: GCF_903995425.1. NCBI lineage: Eukaryota > Metazoa > Chordata > Mammalia > Rodentia > Cricetidae > Onychomys > Onychomys torridus. The sequence goes on along the minus strand of NC_050458.1, from coordinate 65,742,167 downwards.
AAGTTAGACAAGACTAACCATCAAAGGCAATTAAACCCCACTGCCCCACAGCTTGGTAGTTTCCTATCAAATTAAATACAAATTGTAATGTGACCCAGCAATCACAGGCTTCAGGATGTATTTACCCAACCAAGCTGAAAACTATGCTCACATGAAAACTAACTGCACATGTATGCCTATAACAGATTTAATTTATAAGCTGAGAGTAAGATGTCTTTCAATGGGTGAATAAATAAACTCTGGTATATTCCTAGAAAGGAATATTATTAACAACTAAAAGGAATAAGTTATTGATTCATGCAAAACTAGGAGTGAATCTTGAGTATGTGAATGCACGCACACATATACACATGTAAGAACGTGCATGCACATGTATATAAGTGTAAATGTGTGTGGAGGCAATAAAATCAATTTGGGTGTCTTCCTCAATCACTCTCCACCTTATTTTTTAAGACAGGGTTTCCTACTGAACCTAGAGGGCACTGATTGGACTAAACTGGCTGGCCAGACAGCTCCGAGGACCCTCCTGCCTCTGCCTCTCCAGTGCTGGGATTACAGGGACATGCTGCTGAGGCCTGCTCACCTGGTAAATCTTAATTATCTATATTCTGTTACATGGAAGAACACACACATTGTGTAACTCTATTCATGTAACTGTGGTGATACATTGTGTACCCTAATAAACTTGCCTGAGGATCAGAGGGCAGAGCCAGCCACCAGATTAGACATAGATAGAGGTCAAGCAAAGGTAGCACACACCCTACTATCACTTGGGAGGCAGAGATCCATCTGGATCTCTGTTGAGTTCAAGGCCATACTGGAAACAGAACCAGACAGTGGTGGCACATGCCTTTAATCCCAGGAAGTGATTGTCTGGGCAGAGAAAGGTATATAAGGCGTGAAGAAGCAGGAACTCACTCTCTTTAGGCTGAGGATTTCTTAGAGCTAAGGACTAGTGGCTGGCTGTTCTGCTTCTCTGATCTCTCAGCTTTCACCCTGATTTCTGGCTCTGGGTTTGTTTTTTTTATTAAAAGAACATCTATGATTGGAACAACATGTAACATTTCTGGGAAAGATATAAACAGGTAAAAAGCAGTTAAGTGGGTGGGGGGGGGCTGGGCAGTGGTGGCGCACACCTTTAATCCCAGCACTCAGGAGGCAGAAGGAGGTGGATCTCTGTGCTTTTGAGGCCAGCCTGAGCTACAGAGCAAGATCTAGGACAACCAGGACTACACAGAGAAACCTTGTCTCAAAAAACAGAAACAAACCAAAACAAAGAGGCCTGTAAGTGGTTACCGAGATTCTCAGTAGGAAGTGGTTAGCCACAAAGGGAGACATGGGGGCTGGGGATTTAGCTCAGTGGTAGAGTGCCTGCCTAGCAAGTGCCCTGGGTTCGGTCCTCAGCTCTGGAAGAGAGAGAGAGAGAGAGAGAGAGAGAGAGAGAGAGAGAGAGAGAGAGAGAGAGAGAGACAGAGAGAGAGAGAGAGAGAGAGAGAGAGAGAGAGAGAGACAGAGAGAGAGGGGGGGGGGGGAAAAGGGGAGACATGGGGGAAACTTTGGGGTGGTGGAATATAAATTACTAGAGAAATATCAAAACCCATAAAACCATAGCTCACAAAGAGTGAAACACACACACACACACACACACACACACACACACACACACACACACACTCTTTTTGTAAAAGTTCACCAGAGGGGGCTGGAGCGATGGCTCAGTGGTTAAGAGCACTGACTGCTCTTCCAAAGGACCCCAGTTCAATTCCCAACAACCACATGGCAGCTCACAACTGTCTGTAATTCCAGTTCTAGGGGACCCAACACCCATGGTGAAACACCAATGCACATAAAATAAAAATAAAAAACCTTAAAAAAATAAGTTCATTAGAATGTTGGGAAATCTCAGGATAGGATGATATATATAGATATAGAGATAGATTGATAGATAGATAGATAGATAGATAGATAGATAGATAACCCAGCGCCAGGAATGGCCACTATTTCTGGAGTTCTTGGCCAGTGAGGATCTATAAATCCCAAACACTATAGGTTATTGGCAATGCTCTTGATCTCCAGAATGTGACAATAAGACCCTAAAGACACCATATACTTCCTTGAGTTACAGGACCTGGAGAAACCAAGCTGGTAGTGGGTAGAAAGCATCACCCCATTGGCTGGCTTTCATGGTGTCAGAAGGTGCCACACATGCGACTAGAGGAGAAAAGTCATGGTCATGCTTACCCAGCTGTGTATTTCGTCAGCTGTAAAAATGACACGCCCACTGGTACAACTGTGACAGGAATGTGCTGAGAGTAACCAACCACTTTCTGATTGGATTTAAGACCCACTCCATGAGGTGAAACCACACCTAGTCAGTCCTGGTATTGGGTTCAAGAACCTGTCTAGACAGTTCATAGCTCCCCCCCTGGGGTGACAGCCCATAGGGAGCAGTGTTCTCCAGACATAGCAGGGCAGCTGCACATATGAACTCACAGCAGCTGTGACGGGGGGGGGGGGGGGGGGGGGGGGGGGGCGTGAAGCCCTATTCTGGGGCTGTTGGCAACTGCTAGGGTCTGGGAGAGGGAGGGTCAGTCTTCTTTACAGCTGTGCCTCCTGGGAGGTGGATCAGGTTCTAGTGAGTGGCAAAACACCCAAGAGTGTACGGGCAGAACAAAGTGGACTTGATGAATTTTTAAAAGAAGAAAGAGGAGGAGGAGGAGGAGGAGGAGGAGGAGAGGGAACATGGGCAGAGAAGGTGGCGGAGCTGGCAGGGCTGGGTGGAGGTGTGAATATAATCAAAATGTGTCGTGTCTCAAAGAACTCATAAAAATGTAAAAAAAGAAATCTAACATATTAGCCAGGCACAGTGGGCATACCTATAGCCCAAGACCGGGCTGAGTAATACAGTGAGATGCTGTCTGAAAAAGAAAAAGAATGTAGTATTATAAATGTATGACAAAACTTTAGTAACATGGACAGAAGGAACAGAAGGTTACCTAAGTAATACTGGAGATGCCGCTGTGCCCCGTACAGGACCTTAGACTTCATACAGGCTGCACTGGAGCTGGTAACCTTGTTGCTCACAGGATTTAAATATCAATCTTGAACCAGCTTCATATATATATATATATAAATGAATACAAAAGTAAAACTCCATCTTCCATAGTGGATGGTAAGGAGCAGGTTTCTCATTGTCAAACAAGCAGAGAGGAAAGGACAATGTGAAGTCTGTAATGTGGAATAGTTTCATAGCATAAACCCATGCATTGCTCAATATATATATATCAAAAGAGGTAGAGATAATTATAGATAGGTATACATACCAGGATTAACACACACAAGCTGTATCTCTGATCTGAAAATCTAAAATGCTTCAAAATCTGAAACTTTACAAGTGCCAACATGACATTACTCTAAGTGGGAAATCCAACATGAGGCCTGATGTAAGTCAGACACAGTCGAGACATAAGTGCACTAAAAACCTGGTATAAAGTTTTTCAGGCTACATGCAAAATGTGTACATAAACACACACAATTTTGTGTTTAGACTTAGGTTCCATCTCTAAGACACACTACACTGGTTTGAATAAGAATGGTCCCCAGAAGCCTACATTTGAATACTCAGACCCCAGCTGATGGAACTGTGTGGGAAGGATCAGGAGGTGTGGCCTTGCTGGAGGAGATGGGCTTTGAGGTTTCAAAAGACTTGTGCCATTCCCAATTAGCCCTGTCTTGTGGGTGTGACATGTGAGCTCTCTGTGACAGCTCCAGAGTCACCCTTCCTGCCTGCTGCCAGGGTCCCTACCACAATGGTCACGAATCCTAATCCTCTGGAACTATAAGCCCCAATAAACTCTTTCCTCTATAAGGTGCCTTGGCCATGGTGTCTCTTCACATAAACAGGAAAGTAACTCAGACATACATCATTAATCATATGCAAATATCCCAAAGCCCAAAAATCCAAAATCTACAACACCTGGCCCCAGGTGTTTCTGAGAGATAGTCCTCCTAGCTCTATCCACAAAAGATTGAGCAGTAATGGTCAATCCAATATTCAGATCTTAATTTGTCCAGCAAGAAGAACCAGGCTTTTAAGAGCTGGCCTGGGGCGAGCCTGGAAAGCGTTCCAGCTCCGCAGAGTCGGGAGGTGTTCAAGCAGAAGAACAAGGCCCGTCCACTGGACACAGAAACTCTCCGTGAGGCCACAACAGTCGAGCAGGCAGTGTGGGCAACAAAGTAGTAATGGCGGAGTGTAGTGATCCAAAGTACGATAAAGACACTGCACTCACAGAAGCCAACGATTTGATAACACACAGGCAGAAGAAGTCTCCCCAACAGAAGAGTTCCCAACAACGTGAATGGAGGAGGGTGGAAACTAATCCCAAGTGTAAACTAGGTTTAGTGACTCATTTCCAAATAACACAGCACAGGAAGAGAAAAGGCTTGACTTTGCAATGGAGAAAATGGCAAACGCTAGCTTGAGCCAGGACAGAGGGAGCATCACTTGCTAGGCACTGTTACTATATTACACTGCACCCTGGTGTTGCTAAGCACCATTACTGTATTACACTGCACCCTGGTGTTGCTAAGCACTGTTACAAATTATGTTACTGTATTACACTGCACCCTGGTGTTGCTAAGCACTGTTACAAATTATGTTACTGTATTACACTGCACCCTGGTGTTGCTCAGCACCATTACTGTATTACACTGCACCCTGGTGTTGCTAAGCACTGTTACAAATTATGTTACTGTATTACACTGCACCCTGGTGTTGCTAAGCACCATTACTGTATTACACTGCACCCTGGTGTTGCTAAGCACTGTTACAAATTATGTTACTGTATTACACTGTACCCTGGTGTTGCTAAGCACTGTTACTATGTTACTGTATTAAGCTGCACCCTGGTGTTGCTAAGCACCATTACTGTATTACACTGCACCCTGGTGTTGCTAAGCACCATTACTGTATTACACTGTACCCTGGTGTTGCTAAGCACCGTTACTATGTTACTGTATTACACTGCACCCTGGTGTTGCTAAGCACCATTACTGTATTACACTGTACCCTGGTGTTGCTAAGCACAGTTACTATGTTACTGTATTACGCTGCACCCTGGTGTTGCTAAGCACCATTACTGTATTACACTGCACCCTGGTGTTGCTAAGCACTGTTACTGTATTACACTGCACCCTGGTGTTGCTAAGCACTGTTACAAATTATGTTACTGTATTACACCTCACCCTGGTGTTGCTAAGCACTGTTACTGTATTACACTGCACCCTGGTGTTGCTAAGCACTGTTACTGTATTACACTGCACCCTGGTGTTGCTAAGCACTGTTACTGTATTACACTGCACCCTGGTGTTGCTAAGCACCATTACTGTATTACACTGCACCCTGGTGTCACTAAACACCGTTACTGTATTACACTGCACCCTGGTGTTGCTAAGCACCATTACTGTATTACACTGAACCCTGGTGTTGCTAAGCACCGTTACTGTATTACACTGCACCCTGGTATTGCTAAGCACTGTTACTGTACTATACTGCACCCTGGTGTTGCTAAGCACCATTACTGCATTATGCTGCACCCTGGTGTGTACTTCACCTCTGCGGTATTCTTCTCCAAGCTCCAAACTACAGTCTAAACATAAGAAAAACATTAATGAGCATTCCACAGGCTGCTAAAAAACCATCCCAGGACAGAGATGACTAGGGAAATGGCAGTCTGAATGTAGCATGGTACACGGGGAAATCCTGGGGAGAAATGAGAGAGCAGAGTAAAAACAGGTAAAATCCAAGAAACACAGAATGTGGTTAACAGGAAGAAATGTATGAATGTTGCTCTCTTAAAATCTTTATTATCTTTGTAACTTGTCTATAAGCCTATAATTACTCCAAATTAAAAATCTGGCATAGAATAACTTTTTAAGCTGGCACTAAAGGTCCAAGAGTATGGATCAGCATGACAGGGCTCTTGAGGAGCTTGTGCGAAGCCCTGGGTTTCATCCCCAACCCTGGAAACGCTGCTGAGTCAGCAAGAAAAAGCAGCGCGTGCGGCGCGCGCCCCCCCCCAATTATAGTTTATTTACAACATTCTTCAGTGATAAAATTTAGAACCTTGCTATTAGATGAATCTTTTCAGAAAGAGTACATAAGTACATCTGACACCCGATCATGTGATCTGAATCTACAAAACGGTGCTTCTATCATGGAAGAAAATGGACAACTTCTTCTCATGTGATCTGAATCTATTGCAATGTTTCTGCTGTAGAAGAGAACTGCTCTCCAGAGCATGCTCAAGGGCAGATGCGTCTCCTCTAAATGTAAAAGTAGCCCCCTGAAACAGGATGTTCTTTCATGAGATGGCTTTCTTTCCTCCCACATCTCCAGATGAAGCCCCCAGGGTCTTCTGGCCCTTCTACCTGTATAAGAGCTTCCAGCCTCTCTGGACCTCTTGCCTTCCTGCTCTGTGTCCTGGACTGCCTAAGAAAGTCTGTAGCTATGAGTCTCTGCCCTTCTTTCTTCCTTCTGCTTCTGACTCAGAACAGAGAAATCTGCACTGCCTCAGTCTCCCACATCCAGATTAAATGTTGGAATCATTATTGCACACATGGAGATAATGTAACAGCAATGTGCCAGTCTATAGTCAAATAACTACCTGCATGAGATACACAAACTTACGGGTAACACTGGGCACCCAACCCTACTGTTAAGCTAAAAAAGAAAAAAAGAAAAAAAAAAAGAAAAAGAAAAAAAAAATCACGTGAGCACATGCCATGTTATGGGAGGTTGTAAGCCACCATGTAGGTGCTTACATGGTACTGAACTCAGGTCCTCTGCAAGAGCAAGTGCTCTCAACCTCTGAGACATCTCTCCAGCCTCCACTAGTAAGTTTTTGATAGTGCATTATTTTAAAGGATGCCTTTTGTATGCTAAATGAAAATCAACATTATTTGTTTAAATGATGATTTAAAATTTTAGTTCACTGGCCATCCTCTGGAGAAGATGCATACTAAACATAAATTCTGACTGTTAAATCCAAATTCAAGTAATAACATTCAAAAAAGGATTTCCAGACTCAATGCAACACACAAAGTTTAAAGTTGCGCATGGCCCTGCCTGCTCATCTAGGTATATGCTAAGCAAAGGCGACTACTGACTTTGTGAGGTTCAGCAGGAAAGACTAGAGTACCTGTTAGGGTTGAGGTATAGCTTGAGTGTGATCCCATTCATTTGTGTGTTAAAAGCTTGGTCACTAATCCAGCTACTACCCACGCCCAGAACCAGGGGTATGAGATGGCTCACCCCAACATCCACCAAATCTATGAACTGTTGGAGTGTGTGAAGGGTCAGAACCTACAGATCCCAAACAGCAGGATCTCCATGACACAGGGAGCCCCAGTGAGGGCCCATTATTGGTGGTGTAGCAGAAAGCAGAGGTCTCAAGCCAAACCACTGACGAACTCCTGCAAGAAAAGATGAGCTGACTAAAGAGTGAACTGTGTGACTCCGCGGGCTTCCACGACAAGAGTCTTCCTCTTTTGGTTGGTTTGGTTTGGGTTTGGATTTTTTCCTTTAAATTTGGTTTTGTTTGTGGGGGAGGGTGCAAGGGAAGAGGGGATGTGAGGGAAGGATACGATGTGAAAATCCACAAAGACTCAATAAAACAAAAGAAGAGGGAGCAGCAGCAGCAGCAGCTTGGTCACCGACATGGTAGTCATGTGGTGCCAGGCAATCAGATCATCAGGGTGCTTCCTCTAAAGGGGTTGATGCTGATCTCTTGGCGTGCTCGAGTACCTATGAAAGTGAATGCGAGTACCTATGAAAGTGAACGGGTACAAACGAGGGGTGAGGACGCCACGAGAGAGAATGGCGAGCAGAACTGCCGAGGCAGGCTCACTGGGCTCACAGAGCATGCAAGGGTCTTCACTAGGTCCTCTGCGTGTACGTTATGGTGGTGGGCTTGGTGTTTTGAGGGGACTCCTGACAGTAGGAATGGGGGTGTCTCTCTTGCCTGCTTTGGGGAGCCTTTTCCTCCTATTGGTTGCCTGGCTCAGCCTTGATGTGAGGGTTTGTGGCTCGTCTATTGTATCTTGTTCAGTTGATGTCCCTGGAAGGTCTGCTCTTTTCTGGGGGAAGACGGGGGACTGGAGGGAAGGAGGAGGAGATCTGAAGGAGAGGGAAGGGGAGTTGTGGTCAGATGTATTTTATGAGAAAAGAATAAATAAAAATTTTAAAAAGACCCTCAGTCTTCCTAGCTTCTTACCATGCCAGGCGCTCTCTTCTGCATAAGGTTGCCATGAGGCGCTCACCAGAACCAAGCAGAAACCAGCACCATGCTCCACTGTGAGCAAAATAAACCTTTTTCCTTTACAAATTACCCACTACATCTAGGTCATTAAAGATAGAAAATGGACATAGGACTAATATAGCATCAAGCATTAAAAATGTAAGTGTTTGCACTACAGGATTACTCTATATAGACACTGCCCAAGGAGAGACCAAAGACACCCCTTCCTCTGGTAAGCCTGTACCCACATTTCATGAACTGCCCCATTCCCCTCCCCGTCTGCACCATGGCGGCACCTGACCTCATGAACTGACATGGAACAGACTCAATGAGCAGACTTAAGGAAGGAAGCCCATGCTTGCACACTTCGTGCACAGCCCTCCAGGGCAGCTCATTTTCTTCCTTTTTATTTTTACTACATTGTATTTTTTTCCACAAAATAAATGACCATCAATTTTTTTCTAATAGTATAAGGTTACATATAAATAAAACATTAAAACAAGATGAAAATTTTAAGAACCAATAAACCAGTTTTATTATTTAAAAGTATATCCAAGTATGGTCCCCCTGAAATAACACAGCACTCACTTTAAACACAGAGAGTTACAAGCATTTTCTGTTGGATTGCATGTGCTGTGTGTGTGTGTGTGGGGGGGGTCCTATCATCGGGAAAATGCTCTATTGCACAGAAAAGTCGACACTTTGGATTTTCCAAGCAAGACTCGAGTCCTAATCTCACCATAAGCAGCCATGTACTGACCGGCATGGCTCTGGTCTGTACCAACCACTTCAAGGCAGCTTCTCCTACGAGACTGTTAAGTCAGGTAAGCTGGGGATCGGGAAATGTGGTTTTACCTTTCAGGCCTTCTTATTCTGTGATCAGTATAGTAAGTGACAGTGTTCACCTGCTTCTCTACTGGCCGTAGAGATGAGAGTATGTGACAGACAGTCTTCCTCAGAAGAATGAACCAGAGCCAGTGTTTGTGGATTAGGAATTAACTGCCCAATCAACTGACATCTAAATCTTCTCCGCACAGACCTCTCCTCTGGCTGCTCTCTGTTATAACTGTGCTGTATCTCCTTCACGGATGCTGGTATGCTGCTTGCCAGAAGGGAGGGGGACATTCATTAATCCATATTTCATGTTCCAAATACTTCTGGTAAAAGACTTGCTAGAACCAGGAGTTAGGAGCCTGAAGATTATAAAGAGGTTTCTAGTACCTATTCTAAAAGTCCTTACTCTACCCAGGCTTAAAATGATGCATTATTTGAAATCACATGAAATATATTAGCGTGAGTAAATTTAAAAGGACACACATCTTTAATAATTTTATGCCCACATATTTATTCTGAAGATAAAGCATCACACACACAAACGTGTGTACAAGGATATTCTACACAATGCCCCATAGTAAAGAAAGGAAGAAAACATTTATTGACTAAGTAAACACATACGTATTGTTGGAATGCATGCTCACAACAAGCTAAGCTGCTATAACAAGGAGAGCTTCTAGAGACTCTGGTTCTGAGACTCGCAGGCTGGTTAGCGGAGAGTGAGGCCAGTCGGACATCCCCTTTCCTGCTGCCCCCACGGTTGCCCGCCCTCCCTTCCTCCTCTACAGGAACAGGAGGAACTGGAAATCAGCTGCCTGTAGGAGAGGAACTGGGGGCGGGGAGTCCCCACTGAGTCCATGCTTATCCTTCTAATTCAGCACCAAGTACAGGTTTATCTGTCCCAAGAACTTTAAATCTACACCAAAAAGTTAAAAAGTAAGTGAAGGCAGGCCTGGTGGGCCTTTAAAACTCAGCACTCAGGAGGCAGAGGCAGGCGGATCTCTCCGTAAATTAGAGCCCAGCCTGGTCTACAAAGCAAGCTCCAGGATAGCCAGGACTAGAGAAAGACCCGGAAACAAACAAACACACACAGAGGATGTGGGATTATCAGGATGTGTCCTCCACCAAGGACTCCACCAGACTGAAGGGACTCCGGCCCTTCAGTCTCTCAGGGTTAAGCTGCCGCAAAGCCACCGCCCTTCTCCCTGGCAGCCTGGTTCCTCTGTGACAGCATATTTCCAAGAGTCCATGTCTGGCTCCAGATGCCATTGAGAATCCAACTACATCCAGGACAGAGAATGACCAAGACCGAAAAGAAGCTGACAGCAAGCTGACAGAGAAACAAAACTCAAAACGGTGCCAAGATGGCAATTTCTAGTCTGTTACTTCGGGTTTTGTGTTCATTGGTTTGTTTGTTTTTCATTTCTAGTGTCTCCTAGGCTGGACTCAAAAGTCTACACAAACACAAACTACACACCAGATGCCCACAGGAAAAGTTCCATTTCTGACTCAAGCAGCAGGAAAGAGCGCCCCTCACAGGCAGTGGGAGCAGGACACCCCACGGTGCACTTCCTCCTGCCTTCCCTGGGCAGCAGTGGCCACAGCAGCCAGATGAGAGTTCTGACCACATCCCAGTGGCACAGGGAGACCTGACTTCCTCTCCCACCTTCTTGTCATGGAGTTCCCAAGAGGCCTCAGGAGAAGGGAGGGAGACCTGGGGACAAAAGTCCAGGACTTCCAGGCCACGGAGCTGCACAGGGAAACCACTGGACGGAGAAGGCCGAGGAACAGGAGGAAGGAACTCAACAGAGCTGTAAACCCTGGTTCTCAGCTGCACACCATGTCATGTCAGAGGTCTGCAGAGCTGAACCACAGCACACTGCCAGCGGGTCTGGCACTGATGAGTAGTAAGGTAAGTTTTAAAAACTACACAATGCCAACTCTAGTCTGTGGACTCAAAAAGGACCCTGAAGGCTAACTGAAGCGTCTGCCCAGTGAAATGAAAAGAAACATTTCCTCCTTGGTAAACGCCGCCTTCTAGCTTCTGTTCGGCCACTGCGCTCTCGGACTCAGCAGCTGTGGACACGTGCACACACGGGAGAGGCTGCAAGTTCATGATTGCTGGGGAAGGGAGGGGGACTTTCCTCAGTGGTGACTCCACTGGTAACTTTTCTATGGTGCTCTAATAAGTAACCCCCACCCATGCCCATGCAAGCAACCCTAACTAAACTCAGTGGGTCACATAAAACCAAAACAAGAGACATCAAACCTGGGACAAATGGCTGAGGTGAATATTTAACATATCAAAACAGACCTAGCTGCCAGTTCTCCCAGCATCCCCCAGTCCCTACCCATTACAGGGCCCTCCTGGATGACACACCCACCCTCTCCCTGAACTTGCAGCCCCGGGGCTGGGCTGCTCCTCCTATAAACCAACCATTTTGGTCACCAGCTGTCTTTGCACGTTGGGCCTCCTGGCTGCCTCCTGGCTGCCTCCTGGCTGCCTCCTGGCTGCCTCCTGGCTGCCGCACCTGGCCCCTGCCCACTCCCCAGCGTGGCCCAGCTCAGCCTGGTCATGTCCACTCTGGACTCTCCCACACACCTATAATAAACCCTCTCCTCCATCACACCGAAGAGCAGTCATGTCCTTTCCTTTCCCTTTTCTTTCTTTTTTTTTCATTCACTCACACTATGCACATAAATGTAGGAAAATTAAAACCACATACATATACATATAAAGCAATGGAAGAATAAATGTACTTGAAGGTAGACAGCAGAAATTATCCTAGTTGAACAGCAGGGGGAAAGGGTTTTAAAATGAACAGAGCCAAGCATGGTGATACACGCCTGTAATTCCAGCACTTGGGAGACAGAGGCAGGAGGATCACAAGTTCAAGGCTGGCCTGGTCTACAGAGTGAGTTCTGGGCCAGCCAGGACTACATGGAGAGAGTTAAGAAACAAAACAAGAGGGGCTGGAGATATGGCTCAGAGGTTAACAGCACTGACTATTCTTCCAGAGGTCCTGAGTTCAATTCCCAGCACTCACATGGTGGTTTACAATCATCTATAATGAGATCTGGTACCCTCTTCTGTGTACATAATAAATAAATAAATCTAAAAAAAGAAAAAGAAACAAAACAAGAAAAGGAAAGAACAGTGGGCTGGGGCACACAGAACAACAGTGCATACCCAGCCCGCACAGCCCTGGGCCCAATCCCTGATATAAACACACTCTCAAATACGACCGACCCCAGTCAACTGGACACACATTACTGTTAAACCCTAACCCTTCCTTTCTTATTCATCCCCAAGCTCCCACTAATATTAATCTCACAATATAAAACATTCCAATTTTTTAAAAGTCCTATAAACTTTAAAAGTCCATACACTTTAAAAGTTGTTTCTAAACTGGGCAGTAGCAGTGCATGCCTTTAATCCCCAAACTCAGGAGGCAGATGCAGGCAAATCTCTGATATCAAGGCCAGCCTAGTCTGCAGAGTGAGTTCCAGAACAGCCAGGGCTACATAGAGAAACCCTGTCTCAGAAAAACTCAAAATAAATAAATAAGAAAGTTCAGTTTCTTTAAAATATCCACAATCTCTTTCCAAGTTCAAATTCTCTCTAAAACTCCAGATTCTCCTAACTGTGGCTCCTGGAAAACCAAAACAAGCTACAAGCTTCCTTACCCAAGAAGGAAGAACCAGGACACAGTCACATTCAAGGTACACTGTGGAGCTCAGGGTCAAGATCTGCCAGGCTCCAAGAGGCTTGCCACAGTGACCCACAGGCCCAAGTCAGCTCCACACCACAGCTACCGCTGTCCCTGGTGGCTGTCCCATGGTACTGGTAGCTCCCAAATGCTTAGGTCTGCAGGACAGCTCCGCTGCACCTTCCCCAATAGCCTATCCCAGGCTCACTCAGTGAATCTGACCCTGCCACATGGTGCCAAGCCTCAGCTTTCCACATGACTCCCTCAGTCCTGGGGCTTCACTGCAATGGAGGCTGCATGTTCACCAATGCCTCTCATAGTGCTGAGCCTCACCTGCTCTCCAAGACCCTGTCATACCTTCAGAACCCCACGTGGAAGACTTGGACATATGACTAAGTATGGCGGCCAGCACAAGGTACAATCCTCTGGATCCCATCTGTGTGCTTACTCTCAGAAAGCACTTTCTAAAAGATTTTGCCACAATGGTGCTAGTCTCTTCCTACCTACAGCTGATTCTTCAGCCCCAGCTGATGGTATCAATTGTCCCAGAAAGGTGGCTCTTGGTTCAATATGTCACAGAAACAGTCCTGAGGGTCTGTGCTTCCCTCGGACACTTCCCAAGCCAGGCCTCCACTGTCTGCACTGTTCTCAACCTTCTTCCATTCTCCCACAAAATAGTTCCATGACCTCTGAGCACTTGATGAATTGATCTTCAAGTCCAAAGTTCAAATGCTACTACCACAATCCTCCCCGAGACACATGGTCAGGCCTGTCATAGCAAACCCCATGACCTGCTACCGATTTTTGTCTTGGTGAGAAGAGTTTCTGTTGCTGTGATAAAACACCATGATCAAAAGCAACTTGAGGAAGAGAAGGCTATTTCATCTTCCAGCTTGTGGTCATTATCCACATGCCAATACTCAAGGCAGGTAGCTGGAGGCAGGAACTGAGGCAGAGGCCATGGAGGCGTGCACTCAGAAACTCATGGCACCTGAAGCACCTGTATAAGGTGTGTATAGATCAAGCCAGCCAAAATTCCAGCACAGACTCCATGCCTCACTGAGGAGCTATTGGCCCCTGGTAGCTGCTGTGGGGGTGGGGGAATCTTTTCTTTCTTTCTTCCTTTTTTTGTTTTTGTTTTTGTTTTTGTTTTTGTTTTGTTTTGTTTTTGTTTTTCAAAACAAGGTTTCTCTGTGTAACAGTCCTAGCTGTCCTGGAACTCACTTATGTAGACCAGGCTGGCCTTGAACTCACAAAGAGCTGCCTGCCTCTGTCTCCCAAGCGCTAGGATTAAAGGCGTGCGCCGCCGCCGCCGCCGCCGCCGCCGCCGCCGCCACCACCCAGTGAATCATTACTTTTTTAATGTATGGCCACTGGTAGACTTTCCACAGTGGATGGCTCCATACCCACACACATAGGCTATCAGAGAGGAAAAGACAGAGACACAGGGGACACACACACACACACACACACACACACACACACACAGTTTGGAGGGGCCGTGATAGGGAAGATTTGGGAAGGGCTGGAGGGGGTGACAAGGGGTGGATATGGTCATGTTTCATTGCATATATGTATGATATCTTCAAGAATAGAGAAAAATTAACACTGAAATTAAGAGGAGCTATTTCACACACTATCATACAATTAAGATCTTTGTTAGTGGTTTCACATCACACTGCTTTGTTTTTCCTAATCAACCTCCTTTTGCTTTACAAAGAAAAACTTCTTCACAAGGAAGGAAATGAAATTACAAGGAAACAGAACTTCAAGACGGGAACACTAGGAATGGAAACTGAGTGAATTCGGGAGTCTGTTTCACTTCACTTAGTTCTTAAAAATATGAACGAGGATTGAAAGCACAAAGCCCAATGCTAGGGGCTTCTCAACAGAAATACGTGAGACCTAAGAGAAGGTGAGGAAACCTGCCCAACCAACACATCGTTGTTCCCATTTTAACAGTAGAGTATTAACTTCAGGCGCACTGAACATGTAAATATGTGCATAATTCCCAGTGTGACACTAAGGAAATTGTGTAAAGGGGTACAGTAAGAGTAGGGAGGCAGAGGCAGGTGGATCTCTGTGAGATCGAGGCCAGCCTGGTCTACAGAGTGAGATCCAGGACAGGCACCAAAGCTACACAGAGAAACCCTGTCTCGGGGGGAAAAAAACGAGTAAAATCTAAAACCCTGCATATAAATTAGTGTGTGTGTATGTGTGTGTGTGTGTGTGTGTGTGTGTGTGTGTGTGTGCGCGCGCGCGTCCCAAAAGAAAGGGAAACGGACACAAAGCAAATAAAAGACAAACAATAAGACAATATTTCTAAATTAAATGTTAATAATTACTTTAAATGTAAATGATAAACACTGAATAGAACAGAAAATGTCATGTGGGATTATTAATCCAGGAGTACACATTTTCAGTTAAGCGAGATGAATAAATTCTAGAGCCGTGCCGCACAATGCTGTACCTAAGTCAATAGCATGGGTACAGCACACGTACACAGCTTTCACCATGTTGAAAACAAAGACACAGAAATAGACGGGGAGAGAGAGGCTGAACTACAAAAAATAAAAGGACATACTATATGTTGTCTACTAGAAAACCCACATTAAACACGACTTGCAGGCTAAAAAGAACTAAAAAGAATGTGAATTATAAGATTGTATCCTAGAACAGAAAAGGACACTATTAGAAAATAATCTATTGCTTAGTGATACAACATTACATCAATGTAAATATCTCAGTTTTCATAAATGTATCACGCCATGGTTATATAAATTGAAGAAAGCTAAGTAAAGAGGATTCAGGAACCCTCTGTACTATTTTTAAAACTTTTCTCTAAGTCTGAAATTACTTCAAAATAAAAAGACTTTTTAAGTAAAAAGGGGATAAAATGAACATCATGAAACTATGCATCATCAGAAAGCGGGAATGGCTATATAATAGATCAGATTATAGATTTCAAAGAAGGAAAATTACGAGGGGTACAAAGAGATATTAAATAATAACAAAGGATCAATTCATAAAAAGACAAAAAACTAAAATGTATATATGCATATGTGTATGTATAAGTGTGTATATGTATTTATATATATGTATATGTGCATATCAAAAGAGCCTTAAAATATACAAAACTGATAAAGTTGAGGGAAGTAGTACACAAATCCATGATACAATTAAGGACTTCAATTTTCCTTTCTCCGCAATTATTAAAATAAGCAGACAGAAAATAACCAAGGATGCAAAGAAATTGAAAAATATCATCAACCAACTGGATCTAACTAATAGCCACAGATGATTCTCCTAAAAACAGGACACATATTCTCTTCAAGGACATATGGAACATTCAACAAAACAGACTTTATTCGGGTCAAAAGATAGACCGTATTTTAAAGCCCTGAGCTCATATAAAGTGTCCAATGAAATAAAATTAGACAGCAGTGGCCAGTGGTGACACACACACACCTTTAATCCCAGTACTCTGGGAGGCAGAGGCAGGCCAGAGCTATGTAGAGAGACTCTGTCTTTAAAAAAATAAATAAATAAAGGAAAGAAAGAAAGAAAGAAAGAAAGAAAGAAAGAAAGAAAGAGAAAAGAAAGACTGAAAAATATCCCAAATTCTAAACCACATAGAGGAAGTCTCAAGGAAAATGAAAATTCAATGTATTAAAATTTGTCAAATACAACCACAGTAGTACGTGGAGCAAAATTCATATAACTAAAAACTTACATTACCGCAGCAGGAGGATTGTGAGTTCAAGGCCAGACTGGGATAGATAGTAAGATTCTGTCTCAAAAACCAAAATAGGAAAGGGAGGAGGGGGACGAGGGGAGGAGGGGGAAGAGGGGGAGGAAGGAGAGAGGGAGAGGGAGGAATGGAGAGAGCATGGACAGATCCAGTCAAAAGTACAAGTTTCCAGGTGAGAAAGAAGAACAAATTTACTCAGAATTACAAATTAGAAACATAAGAATTTCTATAAAGATGAAAGAGACATCACTATAGCCCTCACAAGCATCAACAACAAACAAATGTACACTTGTAAACTGGCCTGCTTAGATTACTGAACCAATTCCCTGAAAACAACACAATACCCACTCCAAAGACATAAGTACCCTAAGTTCTTGTACAAATCTGATTGAAAATCCTCATAAAAGGGAGCCTGAAGCTTAGATGGTGTGAGGTCTGAATGAGAATGGCCCCCATAGGCGCGTAGATTTGAGTGCTTCATCACCAGGGGTGGACTCTTTGAAAGGGGAGGGGGCTTAGGAGGTGTGGCCCTGTTGGAGGAAGTGTGCCACTGGGGATGGGCTTTGAGGTTCCAACAGCCTACACCAAGCCAAAGTGTCTCTCTCTTCCTATGGATCAGGACACAGCTCTTAGCTACTGCTCCAGCCAGCGCCTGCCTGCATGCCGCCATGCTCCCTGACATGATGATAATGAACTAAACCTCTGAAACTGTAAGCCAGCCCCAAATAGATGCTCTCTTTCATAAGAGATGCAGTGGTCCTGGTGTCTCTTCACAGCAATAGAACAGTGGCCAAGACAGATGGTTTCACTGGAAAAGTCTACCAACCACATTTTTCTTTCTCTGATTTATTTGCATGTGTGAGATGCGGGACTTAAACATGTGTCCGTGTGCAGATGTGACATGCACCTGGGATGGGACGGTAATCAGTACTGAATGTCTCCCTCTACCATAGTCTACCAAGATTTTAGTATTTTTAAAGTTTTTTAAATTTTGTGTGTGTGATATACCCATACATGTGTGCATAGACCTGTGCACTGGAAGCCAGAGGAGGACGTCACACGTCCTGCTTCATCACCTCTGCCCTAGCTTCTTAAGACAGGGCCTCTGGCCATTGCCCAGTGAGCGGTGGCAGTCCTCCTGGCTCTACCCTTCATAGCCCGGGTGTCACGTGGGTGCTGGGGCTGTGAACTCAAGTAGCCAAGCCCTCTTGCCCACAGAGTCACCTCTGCAGCTCCTGCAATTCATTTTCAAGACAAATCTCTGGCTGGAACTAGGACCTGCCACTTCAGCTAACCTGGCCAGCTCACCAGGGAGGCTGCCTGGCTCTGCCTCGACCCCAGAGCTGGGGTTACAGCTGCATGGTGCACAGCCTCACACCCAACTCCGACATGAGCACCGGCATCTGAACTCAGGTCCTCGAGCTTATCTGGCATGCATAAACCAACTGAGCCATCATCCTAGCCCTCTACCCAACAGTTAATGAAGGAATTTGATGAAATGTTTCCAAAGGCTAATATTATCAACACCAAAACAAAGAGAATCCAAGGGGAAAAAACATTAAAAACTACCAACTAATTTTCTCAAGTAGATGCAAAACTCAACAATTTGTTGTTGTTGTTGTTGTTGTTGTTGTTGTTTCAGAGACAGGGTTTCTCTGTGTAGCCTTGGCCATCCTGGAACTCACTCTGTAGACCAGGCTGGCCTCGAACTCAGAGATCCACCTGCCTCTGCTTTCCAAGTGCTGGGATTAAAGACATATGCCACCACACACTGCTCAACAAAACATTAACCAATCGGTACAACAATGTGAGACTAACACTCTGCAAACAAGTGTCATCCATCCAGGAACACAAAGACTTGGATATTTGAAAAGCAGCGCAAATCATCTATTAGTGAAGTAAAGAAATACACAGTCGTATCAATTCACACAAGAAAAAAAGAAAACACTTGACAAAATTGAATAACCATTCTCGACAAATTATCAAGAGACAGAACTTGACCTGGTAAGAACATCTACAGGAACCAACTTAATGATAAAAAAACTAGATAGTTTTTCCTAAGAGCAGAAAGAAGGCCCACATCTGTATCTTATTAGATGCTTGCAATAAAGGAGAAAAAAAGATATATAAATCCAAATGGAAGAAATTAAACTGTCACTTTTCACAGACCATTCAATTGTCAAGAAACTCACACAGCAGCTTCTAGAATCAGCAACTTAGTTTATAAGTTGTAAGACACAAGTTCTCATTTTTAAAAAATCCATTATGTTTCCACATTCAAGAAATGAATTAGAAACCGAAGCCTAAAATAAAAACATTTGTATTAGTTAAAAAATAAATGTAAAAGTGTTCAGAATCTACATGCTTAAACTACAAAATGGTGGCTGGTGGGATGGTTCACCAAGTAAAGGCAGCTAGAACCGAGTCTAAAGACCTAAGTTCAATCCCTGATCCCCACAGGACAGAGGGAGAGACCAGAGTCCCACAACAGCCCTCTGAATTCCACAAGTACACCAAGGCGCGCGCACGCACGCACGCACGCACGCACGCACACACGTGCGCGCTCACATACACACACACACAAACACACACACACACACACACACACACACACACACACGCTAATAAATAAAATATAATAAGAAAACATTTAAGCCTACAAAATGCTAATGTCAAATGGTACCCAAATAAATGAAGAAATATATCACATTCATTGATGAGAAGCCAGGATACGGTTAATAAATCAATTCTCAAACTGATCTATATATTTAATACAGTTCAGATCAAAAATGCCTGTAGGAGTTTCTGCAGATATATATAAGCTAATTCTGTCTGATTTCCACAACAATTTTCATAGAAGAACAAAGTTGGAAAACTCATATTACCTGACTTGAAGTCTTCCTGTAAAGGACAGTTATCAAGAGTGGTGTGTGAAGACAAACATACAAAGCAATGGGACAGAACAACATCCAGACAGACCCACAGACAGAGCCAACTGACTTGAAAAGGTGCAGAACCTTAAAACTCCAGAGAGAAAGGGGAATCGGCCACGACGGAGGAAGTGTGAAAGCAATACAGCAGAGGAAAGCCACAGTGCAGAAGGAACTCAGGTCTAGTGGAACACCACCACACCCTGAAGGACATCCAGGACCACCCGGGTCAGACCTGAATCACAGGTCTAGTGGAACACCACCACACCCTGAAGGACATCCAGGACCACCCAGGGTCAGACCTGAATCACAGGTCTAGTGGAACACCACCACACCCTGAAGGACATCCAGGACCACCCAGGTCAGACCTGAATCACAGGTCTAGTGGAACACCACCACACCCTGAAGGACATCCAGGACCACCCGGGTCAGACCTGAATCACAGGTCTAGTGGAACACCACCACACCCTGAAGGACATCCAGGACCACCCGGGTCAGACCAAAAGGGCTTACCTATGTCATTAAAGACAATCCAAAAAAGAGGAAAGTGGGCAAGTTGTACTTAACCAAAAAACTTTAAATTTAAAATTTGTCATTACAAAAGAGAAGAAAAAGAAATGTTGGCACTGGGGGAAAATATGTCCAAATGATTAATCTAAGGAAATACTTTTTTTAAGCCATAAAGAAATTCACAATAGAAAAGCCAATATATTTTTAATGGGCAAAGTATCAGAACAGACATTTCACCACAAATAGACAGCAAACAGCATGTAAAAAGATATTTAATATCATTAGCCACTAGAGAACTACAAACTGAAACCACAATGAAATACCAATGACTCTTTATTATTAAGATGGCAGGGGTGGGTGGGGGGAAGGGACAGATGGATGACCAAACAATGTGACCACCAAGGATACAGAGCACTTGAGCTCCAAGCATCCCTGGGGGGAACGCACAATGAGAGAACCACACTGGAAAGTAGTTTACTAGTTTTACCCTTAATGTCTTGGTGGCTTAAGGTACAGCTATGCAAGCCTGAGCTCAGACCTGCAGCATCCACAAAAAGAGCTGGGCACAGAGCATGCCCTGCAGTCCCAGCACTGAGGCACAGAGCATGCCCCTGCAGTCCCAAAACTGAGGCACAGAGCATGCCCTGCAGTCCCAGCAATGAGGCACAGAGCATGCCCTGCAGTCCCAGCACTGAGGCACAGAGCATGCCCCTGCAATCTCAGCAATGAGGCACAGAGCATGCCCTGCAGTAAAGATAGGAGAAGCTGGCTGACCAGCCAGTCTAGTCAGGAAGTGAGCTCCAGGTTCAGTGAGAGACCCTGTCTCAGCAAAACAAGGTGGAGAGTGATAGAGGACACTTGATGTTGACCTCTGGCCTTCACACATGCACACACATGCATACCCTACACATGTTATACAGCACCGAAGACACACACATACTTACTACATATACTTACTGTACTTCCCAGCAGTCCCATTTTTATTTGTTTGTTTGTTTTTCAAAACAGGGTTTCTCTGTGTAGCCCTGACTGTCCTAGAACTCACTCTGTAGACCAGACTGGCCTCAAACTCAGAGATCCACCTGCCTCTGCTCCAAAGTGGTGG
Source organism: Onychomys torridus (assembly GCF_903995425.1). NCBI lineage: Eukaryota > Metazoa > Chordata > Mammalia > Rodentia > Cricetidae > Onychomys > Onychomys torridus. The sequence goes on along the minus strand of NC_050458.1, from coordinate 65,721,030 downwards.
GACTAAAGGCGTGCACCACCATGCCCAACTCAGTAGTCCGAGTCTTAGGGACTACCTCTGAGAAATATGAATTCAGACTTATACCCAAACCTGTCCGGCAGCCATTATTCACAATAGCCAGGAATATCCCACAGGCCAACTGGCCATCCACAGAATTGAACAAGCAGATTGTGAAATGCAACGCTAGACAGAATAAAACAAACAAGTCACTTATATACAGTGGGAGACTACTCACCAATGATAAAGAACTGATTGGCACAACAGAAATCACCAGGATATTATACTGAACAAAAAAGGCCAGGCTCAAGATGCTAGATGCTCTGGTACGATTCTATTTATACAGCCTTTGGGAAGGGTGGGTCATAGGAAAGGAGAGGCAGTCAGGGCTTGCCGAGAGTTACCCATTGGGACCCCTGCAGAAGGACTACAAGAGGAGCTTGTGAGGGCAGGAGAACTCTTCTCTGTCTTGACAGTGGTTACACTTACATGGATCTATACATTTATTAACTCAGAATTTAACAATTTCTTTCTCAATTTTGCTGTTTACAGGTTTAAAAAGAAAACCAAAGCTGTTTGACATAGTCAAACACTGTCTCTAAGATAGTGCAGAAGTTATCCAAACACTAGCCACACTGAGTCTATTCCTGAGAAAGAAACAGCCTTCTCTGGGGAGAAAACCCTAACAGGAAGGACCCCAGACTGTAGGGAGTCCCTGCTGCCCCGGGCACACGTGCTGTTGGCCTAAAGACAGAACTGCAGTTGCAGGTTCTGATCCCTCAATTCTGGTCATAAGAACATATTTTCTTTCCCAAAGTTTGGACTACCATCCATGCCTTGGATTCTACAAATCCACCACTGACTTTACAATTCTATGCCCCCAATGTCCACAAAAGAGTTCCTACTATGCTGTGTGATTAAATACCAGCACCAACAGCTCAGGAAACCTACAACTCCACACTGCTCAAGAGAAGAAGCACCCACAGGAGCTGCTGGCTCTGGAGTCCCACAGAAAGTGACAGAGACACTTCCCTGCCTCCTGACTTTTTCTTTGTTCATGAGATTTTTTGCTCTGGAGTCCCACAGAAAGTGACAGAGACACTTCCCTGCCTCCTGACTTTTTCTTTGTTCATGAGATTTTTGCTCTGGAGTCCCACAGAAAGTGACAGAGACACTTCCCTGCCTCCTGACTTTTCTTTGTTCATGAGATTTTCACAACAGGCCATGACAAGGGATGAGTGGTGGCTCTGACAAAATTCCTCACAGTCCCCCAGCAGCACTCTGGGCTTTTCCAATCCACACCTTACCACCAGACACCAGGAGGCAGCCTGCTGGCGAACAGGAGATAAAACTGTCCATACTCACAAGCCCTACAAGCTATGAGGATGAGGGTAACCCTCAACTTAGCAGCAGGCACACTGCATGTCAGTCCTCAAGAGTCAGGCTAAGTATATCCTGCTTAAATGGGTACAGGAAGCACTCGGGCTAGCCAAACAGCAAGTCTTCAGTATCTGCTCGGCACACAGGAACAAAAAGGCTTGACTTCACTCTGGAAAGCTTTTGAAGCAAGGATCTACAACAAAGTTTTAAACCATACTCTTTGGGCACTTGAGGGGGACTCCTCCAGTGTGTAAGTGAAAGCTATGTGACCCCTGCACCGTCATTACGAGAAACACTGCATGTTACACACCTCTTCCCCTTTTCTGGAGACAGGAGAGAAGAAAGATTACAAAGGGTCTGGAAGACTCCTACAGTTCACTATTTGTTCTTTGCACTAGAACATACAGATTGCTCCCTCTGTCTGCAGGTCTTCTAGTAGACATGCCTCGCCCAGCCCAGTTCCAGAGCGTCTTCACAAGGCCGTTTGATGCCTTAGGCAGGTGCGAGCACACAACTCGAGCATAGAGTTGCTCCCCATGGAAGTGCTGTGAGGACGCTGTGCACCCTATGTGGAGTGCTACACCTATTTCCATCGTGCTCATGAACTTGGCTTGTCCCCCTGGCTCCACAGCAAGCCCCGGGGGGCCACTGCCAACTGTCTGAGCACAAAAAGGTGGATGGAAAGGAATTCGCAAGGGCTCAAGTTACTCAAGCAATTTTAGCGGCTAAAAATTCTTAACCGAATTTTAAGAAATTTTAACAAATGAGATTATTTTTTACTGAAGCAAATTCCTGGCATGCTTTTTCTCTAAACTCACTTTATTATTTTGGGATACACATTCTGATATTCCAAATACTCTTTTATTTTATTTTTCTTTTCTTATTTGAAGATCTTTGCTAACTGGGAGCGGCAGGAACAAGACCAAGTTCCCCGTGTATGCCTGTGCTGCAAATGACATTCAAGTCCTTTGCAGGGCCAGTGGCCACTGTCACATATAGAGGGCTCATCCAAGCCCAAGACTCAGCACTTGAACTGAAGTAACAGCATGAATAAGATCTCGCCCTCTTCCCTCTGTTCCTACAAGCTAAAACCTTTTAGAGGCTTCCTCTAGAACCCCACTCACTTCTATTTGGAATAGAAGGCAACAATGCAAAGGAGAGGAAGAAGGGAATCCACTGTCTCGGCAAAGACAAAGCTCTCCATCAGTCTTCGCCTAAGAGAAGGTGTGTGATCCTTATTCCCGATCCTCCAGACTGAAGGGCAGTTGAGAATATCAACAACAACAACAAAAATAGGTTAAAAGTATTTGAACAGAAGAGGCGGCAGAATACTGAATGAGCCAGAGGACCAAGAAGCTGAAATCTGAACCTAAAGTTACCTAAACAAACCTCAATGATGACACCGCCAGTTGACGTGCCAGTGTGGATGGGGGACATCTCACAAGGCCCCACTCCCGGATGAAGAGCTACAAGCAAGTAAAGACTGTTGGGCAAAGGGCCATCAATGATCAGCCCCTAACTGGTGATCCAATACCAAGCACTCAGACCAAAAAACACACAGAGGGCGACACGAAATGGACTCAACAAGTTCCATACATGCAACAAAAACAAAACCCTCAGAAGCTCATGGGGAGAAGAAACTCCTGCAGAAAAACAATTTAAAAATTAGACAAATGTTACCGAAACAAAAAACATCGTGTAGCACACACATTCAAAAATATCCATGTAACACACACATTCAAAAACATCCATGTAGCACACACATTCAAAGTTCTATTGACTTCCTTTCCTGTCAGTCCTGCTCACGTGACCACAAGTGCAAGCTTTCACCAACAATGAGGCCAACTCAAACTGCCAGCCACTTGGCCGTGCACGCCTTGCTCCGTGCCATCCTGTAAACAGGGCTACACGATGCCATGGCTTTGATCATGGGTCATTTAGTACTCCTCTAAGTTGTCTATGCTTTCCACTGACTGAGAAGCCTTCAACGGTGCCTAACTCACTGCTATTTTTGCAGGCTTACCTGCAACTGGGGAATTCTACCCAGCCCACCTAGACTGCCCACGACTCCCCAGAAAGAACACTCTACATTCTTTACCGTCTCAATTTGGCTCACAGCGAGCTCAAAGCACACAGCTTCCAACAACCTGTTTCTGACCAAACTGGTTTGAAAATTTTCTGAAAATTCAACTTTCTAGCCAGGCATGGAGACTCTCAAGAGGCTGAGGCAGGACTGCCATGAGCCTGAGGTGAGCTTGGACCAGATGGTGAGTGAAGCCTTACCTGGGGGATGTGGGGGAGGGGATCAACTTATTAACTAATTGCCAACTATACCACTCGGTTAGCAATTAAACCCTTTTCAATCACTGAATCATGAACCATTAAGAAAACCTATTCGTTTTTAATATTCTGTGTTTGCTCTTTATTTAACCAGGTAAGTTTCTAGAACACAGAAATTGTTCGTACATCTCTCAGTAGCGGCTACACTCCTCTCCCTCAGTTGTACTTGACAACTTTTCTAGACCATGACTTCCTCTACACTCACTTCTAAGAAGTGTCTAATGGAAACCCTAACTTTTTACATTAAGTACCCCAAAACAGTAGAATATAAATTTCATCAATAAGAGGAAAACATAGAAGAATTGTGTATATCGTAAAGAAAGGACTGATGTAAGATAGTCTAGAATAAGTGATCAAATCATCAAATTATTCAAAGTCCTTCTAAGTGAGCTGGGGAGATGGCTTAGCCATCAGGAACAGCCTGGCTGTTCCTCCAGAGGACCCAGGTTCAATTTCCAGCACCCACACGGCTGCTCACAACAGTCTGTAATTCCTGTAACAGAGGATCCAAAGCCTTCTCCTGGCCTTTGCAGGAACCAGGCAAGCACATGGTATAGACATACATGCAGACAAAACTCCCATACATACAAAGTAAATAAATATTTTAAAAAATAGTCTTTCTAAAAGATGACAGAAATAGTTGTGGGAGCCAGAGGAGCTACTTTGTGTATGTGCCCAAATAGTACTTATTGTATTTATGGGGTGCATACTGGGTGGCCAGGAGACAGTAAAAAACAGCTCAACTTTTTTATTTTTGAACCCTCTACCTCTAGCAACTATTCAAGTAAATACAAAGGGTGGATTTTTCAAGCAGAATGGAAGCGAGAACACCAAGAATGTCTTTGTAGAAAGGTTCTTAGAGGGGTTAAGAACATTACCCCAGCCAGGAGTGGTGGCACAAGCCCTTAATCCCAGCACTCGGGAGGCAGAGGCAGGTGGATCTCTGAATTCGAGGCCAGCCTGGTCTACAGAGTAAGTTCCAGGATAGCCAGGAATGTTACACAGAGAAACCCTGTCTCAAAAAAAAAAAAAAAAAAAAAAAAAAAAAGTTACCCCTTTTACCATAAAGCAAGAAAATGCCCTCCAGTTTTCCTAACACAGAAATCAGGAAAAGAAAACAATGTGCCATAAAGTTAACATACAAGGTAAAACAAAACAGATTCTAACCAACAGATTCCACCTTCCTTAAGGTTCTGTACTCTGTCCAGATCAGGACCACTGTACCTCAGATATGAGCCCAGACACGGACCCACAGGAGTCTTCAGGAGCACACAACTCGTAGTAAGGCGTGAGCAGTGCTCATGTTCACAATATTGTGCCTCCCTGCCCCCTCTGATGAATACTCCCAACATTTCCCTCCCCAGCCCAATATTGATCTTTAAAGCATGCCTATTATACTTGAGGTATTTTCCCCCAAAGAACCATGGGTCACATCTTTTTACACCAAATCTTAGGAAATCCAACTGAGAATTCTGTCATAGGAGGTCTCTGGTACTCTGATCTCTGAGAAAGTTCTGCCAGGCTCATCCCAACTGCTTAATATTCCTCTGCAGTTTAATAAAAATGCACTAATTGTTTTCATTTAAAATCGTTTGTATTCAGCTTATTGCCAAGACAAAAAGGCAGTAGTGGATGTGGCGCCAGAGCTCACTACATTATCCTTAATTAAAGAACTCCTCAACAAGGATCCAGCCACACAACAGACTGTATTCACTCCTGAGACCACTGCTCAGCAAGGTAAGGCAACTGTTACCCACGGTGGTTTGCAATGGACTCTGGTCTTAACAATTAAAATAGGAAGAGATCATACATGGAAATGGATTGCTTTTTCTTTCATTATCAATTATTATCTAAATATTAAAATTAACCTAACTAATTTATCTGACTCCCAAGTTCACTCTGGTGGAAATGCTAATAATCAGTTAAGAACAAACATGAAGAAAACAGATAACTGTAATTCAGAACTTTTCTGTGTGTCTGCACTGCCTGGGCCTCCAAAGTCTCTAACAGCATCCGAGCCGCACAGACCAACAGAGCAGGGAAGGAGTCGGTTCACAGGACTTTTGAGGGATTCCATGCTCTCCATTTCTAGACCCCTGGAGAAGCCCCAGTGACTCAGGAAGCCTCTCCTTACCACTATAAGGCTATAAAGATGTTCCAAACTCTCCACATAACGTGTCAGTCACACATGCATATGAATACATGTGCACGCATGCATACACATACACACACACACACACACACACACACACACACACACACACACCCCAAATCAGCTCCCAGGCCTAACAGAGCTTCAGTCCCAAACTAAGAGTATCTCTTAGGCCAGTGGTTCTCAACCTTCCTAACGCTGCAATCCTTTAAGACAGTTCCTCATGTTGTGGTGACCCCCAACCATAAAATTATTCTGTTGCTACTTCATAACTGTAATTTTGCTACTGTTATGAATACAAATGTAAATATTTGATATGCAACCCCCAAAGGGGTTGAGAACCATTGTCTTAGACCCTCAGGGTCCCGGCTTCTGAGCCAGTTTTCCTCATTCTGGTACATCTCTGTGCCTGAGGAAAATCTTGACTGTTATCCTCCCTCACCTGCGCTCTCCTAGCCTACCAGCTCCCACCCCAGGAGCACCAATCCCCAGCGAGCCCCGTCCTCCAGCTCCCATACCAGCCTCAACCTGGCATTGGCAAAGATGTTCCAGGTGTCAACAGCCACCCTTTCCTACGGTCCTCGCTGTAACACAGGGTTGGCAGTGTGAGAGCGTGTAGGGGTCACCACATCGGGGAGAAGGAGAAGCACACACAAAGATGTGATGGTCCTTTTCAAACATAGCCACGCTCTGACTTTCGGGGGTCAGAAGGTTAGGACAGACGCAGAAAGAGAATGCATGCTACTCAACTGCTTCTCGACACTTCTTTGGGTCATTTTACCTCGTTCCTCCTCTTCCGAAACGCTTCTTCAGAGGTCCTTCTGCCTTTCTCAGAACCTTGCACTGTGCCCACTCACTAAGATATGTTTAGCTACCTAGGATAATGATAATTTCTTAAAATAAACCAAAACTGTTCATTTTACTTGGTTCTGTGAACATCAGAATGTAACACCATTTAATGGGGGAAATCTTTAAGTGTGGATCAACCAATCCCAGTAGCTGTCTGTGCTCTACCTCTCAAGTGGTCCTCACGCCTGCACAGCTCCACCTTCTGGGCACGCTGTCTCCCTAAGCTGTAGCACAGAACAACGCCTGCCTGCCATACCTAGCTCTAAAAATCACCAGCTAGAAGGGTATTTTCAATTTTGGTAAACAGAGTCATAATGACCAAAGGTATGTCCTAATATGATACCCATTCAGACATGGCCATTCAAAGTCCACATACCACTAAAACTAAAGACAGAAGCCCTCCAAACTCTACCACACTGATAACACCCACTTATGTGAGAACAATGGTGGGCCTAGTCCACCTTTAGATCTGTAGATAAAACAGCCTGTGAGTGCCAAACCAGTCCTTTGTGGGCAGGAGCCACCACAGCTTAGTTCAGGAGGGAACAAGGGAAGAATTACTTTGGGAAATGTAATGATGATTTTCCTCCTCTGAAACTAGCACTGTCCATTCAGGTTAAGGCACCTGCAGACCCCGCCTCCGAATCCAGACTGACATTAAGGAGCTGTCTGTTTTTCGGACCACTGAAACTTAATACAGTACATATAACTAAATCAGACACACATATAAATACCCTCTAGCCTGCTAAATCTCAGAAACAGATTTTATTTAATCCCCACAAACACTGCAATGAAGACATTATTATTACTATTTTATAGATAAGGGCAACTGAAACCCAGAGAAATTAGATAGCTTGCTCAAGGTTAAAAGGCAACTGTCTGACTCCAAGGCCCATAGATCTTACCTATGTAAGAAAGTAACTATGGCAACTGGCTGGGTCGTTTCTCCTCAATCTGTAACATAGTATTTGACAAGGTGTCCTAGCCATGTCTCCCCAACTTCACAAAGAGACGGGAAATTTTCAGAGGCTTTCTCCTTTTTCTTTTCTTTTCCTATATTTATTTTCTACCCTTTTACAAACTATTTTTAGGTTAAAAAAAAATCACTGAGCTCAACATGGAGGTCACACAACGTTTCTGCAGTCAATAAGTGCACAGGGCCAAGTTCTGTTTTTCCCTTTCACTTTCTACAGTCACAGAGCTTGAGCATGGCATAGTTTCAGCAACTGTGCCCATGTCTCATACAATGCCTTACTTATGAGGATCACGGGCCGACACCAGTCATCAAGCCACTGGTTGGGAAACATTGTCTTTATTCCTCTAGTTAACTTGCTACATTTTAGCCAAGAGACTTCAAAAGAAAGGTTTATTCTGTGAGCGAATTCATTGAAGATAGTTTTCTGAAAATTGTTTAAAGGATTAAGGGGGAAAGTAACGGGAAATACAACAGCTTAATGTCTGAGTCCCTGGGTCAGGTAGACCCTGAGTTTAAGAACCTGGAAGACACAGTTTGAAAGTAACTGTCATTTGGGTAACTTCTGCAAGTACACCTTGAAATTGAAAAGCGCACTCAAATGTGGCCAGCGCTTTTGCTGAGCTTGTAAAAGTCAGGACTTTCTTTCATGCTGTTTCTGCAACCAGTGTGTGTTATTTTTATAACTGTGGCAACTACCCCTACTCTGGATGCGCTGTTTAACTCCTTCTCTATGAGATGGGCTTTCTGCCCTTTTCAGTATAGCCCACAGGGGTTAAATAGTCATTAAGTAAAGCAGGTGCTTCCCAGAACTGTTACATAACCCAGCACATGAAAGACAGCTTTCTTTCCATTCAGAGAACCCCCTTTCTTACTTTAGGCAGCCATGATTCTCTGCATTCTTTCCAAATAGGTGGAGTATCTTATCAATTCTCAACAAAATATTGTCTCAATTTTCTTAGTTGCAAGCATGTGAAAGACATTTGCCCCTTACAGAGTTCCGATGTATGTCCTTCAGTGTTATACATGCTATCTTTTAAGAGAGATTAAAATATTTCAACCACTGTGGATGAACTAGTTTCATCCATGTTGTTAGTGAGTTCCCTACCAAGTATTCAAAGCAGAGTTGTCCTATAAGAAAGCTTCCCAGGTGAGGCAGGAGGCTGAACATGCTGAATTCTATGCTCCCCTTTCTTCTTCTTCTTTTTAATTAATTTATTTTTTTGGGGGGGGAGGGGTTTTCTCTGTGTAGCTTTGGAGCCTTTCCTGGAACTCGCTCTGTAGACCAAGGCTGGCCTTGAACTCACAGAGATCTGCCTGGCTCTGCCTCCTGAGTGCTGGGATTAAAGGTGTACACCACCACCACCCAGCGATGCTCCCCCTTCTTAATTTATGATTTTAAACACATTTTAGACCAATATACCCTAGTGACACAATGGATCACAAGCTAGCCTGCTGAGTCCCTTTCCCAGCTCACTGTTCAGATCAACCTGGCAAAGATGCCCTTCAGATTCAACTTAACTTGGTAAGCTATCTAATTGCTTCTGACGAAGACCAAACTACTGTAATATTAACAGTGTCTTGCTATTTGAAATGACAACAATGTGCTGAAATCATGCCATCAGCAGAATATATGCCTAACCTATGGATCTGTGGCAGCCTATAAAGCATTGCCTCCGTGAGGGGCACAGGCAAATGAGGAGTTACGTGGGAGTAAGAAAGACGTGATAACTAGACCTTCAACCTCAAGTACAACCTTGCTATGCACGCACAGGCAGATCCACACCCACAGGAAAGCCTGCTGTTCACACACCAGACCCAGTCCCTTCCAGCCTGGGACTTCAGCACACAAGCCAGGGAGCTGTCCATTCAGCACCATAGCCGATTCCCCCTTCTAGTTCCAGCATAAAGCAAAAGAAAAGGCCAGACGGACAGGGGGTGGGGGGAATTGCTGAGGGTCCTCCTTCAAGAGATCAACTACATAGCTACTCGTTTTTAAACATACTATATACCAGGTTATATCTTTTATTAATTTAAAAGAAAAGGTTCCAAATATCTGTATGAAAGTTGACAAAAACCTCAAATGAAAACCAAAAGCATATAAAGTCAGCCTCCCAAGCTGACCCCAAGAAACCAGTAACTAACTGGCCTGCACCATCATGAACTGCACCATCATGAACTGCTTTACAATGCCCACCACATCCCAGTAAGAGACATCACATCCACACACATCAGATGTTCTGAGAACACAGAACATGCTTGCAGCCCTCTCCAGAGAGCTTCAATTTCTAGGACAGACAGAATGCTCACAGAACACCAAACCATCGCTACCCCCACACACAGCAATCAAATCCTCTTTCAGGGAGAACTGAAGGCCTTATGGGTCATGAGTTCCAAAGGAGAATGCTGCAGTGTTTCAAGAGCTGGGTTACTGACAATATGCTAAAAGCGTTCAGCATTTTAAGTCCGAATCCCCAGCTCTGCCACCCTGGTACTGGCTAGCAATGTTGTCCAGCCATTTGCATTACACATCAAAAACAATTTTTTGAGGAAAGAAAAAGACTCCCTCTCCCATATCTCCTAATGCACATGGAGAAAAGGGAAGAGAGCCTGGGAGACGGTGAAAAATCTACCACACCCGAAATCTCCTTGGAAAGCTAAAATAATCCCCGGTCCTAGCACATACCCCTCTAAAGAATCTCTGGGTTTAAAGTCGAGAAAGCAGGTATAAAAAGCTCTCCCCCTTTGCCCCTAAAGGCCCTCACCCACACTTCCTGCTTCCTATCCCTGCCCTTCTGGATGCCCATTGTGCATTAAAAGCAGTTGCCCCTGTGCAGCGGAGCTTGCGGAGTGATTATTCTCCCTGCCCCTGAGTTTGGCCAGATGCAATGCAAAGTTTCTTCTATGCCCCCCAACAGATGACATTGATTAGGAACAGTGATGCGAATCTTGGAACCTCCAGTTATAAAATGTATTCCCCCGTGCTTAAAAAAGCTGCAGTGTAAGTGAGGGAGAGGGCATAGGGTGGAGGAGTTGGAAGGAATGCACAGTTTGGAGAATTCCTGTTTATTAGGCTGAAAAATTATTCCCCCGCCGTCCAAACTAGAAGCTAGGGACACTGAAGGGGTCTGACAGCCCCTAGTACCGCCCGGAAAGTTAACTGCCAAGTCTCCACCGGTGGTTGCCGGCAATGGAGAGAGGATGGAGCGGAGCTCCCCGGTGAAACGCAGAGGTTTGCCGGTCCCCAAGGTACCGAGAGCAAAGTAGAGAGGAAGGGTCCAAGCCCTGGAGCTGGGCAAACAGTTCTGTGTCCCAGCGCTAAGGAGAGAAGCCCAGGGTGCTGCTGCCCGTGGTAAGGTGGGGGAGGGAAGGGAGCAAGGAGAGGAACCAGCTCTGCATAGGGTGGCGTAGGGGTGGGGGTGGGGGAAGGGGATATTCTGAAAGTGATGTGCTCTGATGCAGGAATCCTAGCCTGCCAAGGAAGGTCGCGGGGGGCTCCAACATAGCCCCGGAGCACCCCGACGAGAGGGGCACTGCTACAGCCCAGCCGAGTAAAGGAGTAGAGGACAGTAGGTGTCCTGACCGCCCCACGAACCCAGGAGTCCCCCGGCTTCTGCAGTTGGTAGCAATGTGGAGCCGGATGAGGGAGGATTCAGTAAGGACTGGGGGAGGGGGCAGAGCTGCTGGGGCTGCAGAGCAGCCTGAGAGCCCCGGTTGGGCTGGCACTGGGGGGGCTGGGTGCCGGCTGCAGCAGTTGAGGGGGTTGCCGGGGCAAGCCCACGTCCCCGGCGCGACCGGGAGACCTGGAGGGTAAAGGTGTGCAAGGGTGGGAGCCGGTGGTCCCCCATTCTCCTCGGGAGCCCCGGCAAAACACCGTGGAAAGGGAGCAAGACTTCCAAACACCCGTTCCAAAACACGGAAGGGCAGGAACCCCCGCTCCACGGCCACGCGAGCCCCGGGAGCCCCGGGAGCCCCGGGAGAGCGAGCCCCGCGGCCCGCGAGCCGCGCCGTGCGCTCTGCGGCAAAGCTCGGGGCTGAAGAGGGGCGAGCCCGCTCCAGGGTCCCGGGGCGAGACGGGGAGCCCAGGCCGAGCAGCGGCGCCGGGGCGGGGGCGGGGGGGGAGACCTCCGGGGCGACTTACGGCGGCGGCGGGCGGGCGAGGCGGCGGCGGCCCTAGCGCGGGGCCCGGGAGGCGCGGCCGGACTGCAGAGGCGCCGAGGCTGCGGCGGGCGGGACTGCGGTGGGCGCCATCTTGGAGCGCTCCCCGCGCCCGCCCCCCGCGCCGCGCGAGTCCTTGCATAATTGATGACTCGCGCCGCGCGCGCCCCCGCCGCGCGCGCCCCCGCCGCCGGTTCTTCTCTCACCCCCCCCTTCCCCCAGGTCCCCGCGCGACCCTCCGCGCGCGCCCCCCGCCCGCGGCCCCCGCGCCCGCCCGCCCGCTCCCCGGCCCGCCCGCCCGTCCGTCCCGCGGCCACCTACCCTGCCGGGCGCGCCCGCCCGACCGCCCGCCCGCCTGCCTGCCCTCTCGCTCCCGGCTCGCCGGCCTGCGTCCCCGCGCTCCGGACTGGATGCGTGCCGGAGCCCGGCCGGCAGGGGGCGCCGCGCCCGAGCGCCAGCGAGCGTCCCCGGGCCCGCCTCCGCGACGCCCCCGCCGGCCCCGCCAGCACCGGCTTCGACACCCGAAAAGGTGCTCGCTCTGCGGCCCTGGTCAATGACAAGCTTCTCTCCTCCTCCTCCTCCTCGCTCCTGGGCACACTCGGTCACCGTGCAACCGCAGCTGAAGTTTCTGACGGATCGACTGGGTCTTGGGTCCACCGAGAGTTGTAACGCGGCAAATGGCAGCCGGGGTTGCCATCGGGGCCTGTTCTGAGTGGCAGAGACGCTGCTCCCCGGCAGCTTAGAGGTCACCTTACCCTCTCTGAACTCAGTGGGTCGCTCTGTGGAGTTGGCATGAGCCTCTGAACAGCTTCCGCCACATGCCTGGGGATCTACACGGTGAAGACGAGAACTCCCAGCGCTGTGTCTCTAATGCAAATTCAATTGAGCCGGAATAGCACCTCTTTAACTAAGTACCGGCGGGTGACAACCTGTCCAAACCTCGGTGTTCTGTCACTAGGAGGGAGCAGTCAATCACAAGCATCAGACTGATAGCTTTATTGTAGACACTAAAGGGGAAAGCATTTACCCTGTTCTAACACAGCCCAGCAGACTGCCGCATAATGTGCCCACTGCATGCATTTTACAGTAGCTTTCCTGAGATATATTTGGCGCACAATAAGCTGCATGTGTAGAATATACAGTTTTGACATGTGTATGCGTGCAGGAGCTCCTCCATAAGGTGATGGGCACACCCAGGGGGTCCCGGCGTTTCTTTGCAATCCCTCCCTGCGTGGCCCACCCACGCATACCCTCCCCCAGGCAAACATGGATCTTCTATTAGCGCACATTAGTTTGCATTTTCTAGAACTAATGGGATCATTCAGTATGAACTTTTTTTGGGGGGGAGGGTGTAGGACTCTTCTCTCAGCATGATTATTCTGAGGTTATTTTGTTGTTGCCTGTCAGGTGTTCATTTCTTCTTCCTGCTGGGCAGCAATCATCATGGAGGGACGTACCACAATTTTAATCCACTTACTTACCGGTGGCATTTAGACTGATTTTTACTTGTTACAAATGAAGCTGCTATGACCACGGTGTACATCTTTGTATGGAAGCATGGCCTCCCTTCTTTGGGCATAAATAAATACCTAAGAATGAAATGACTGAATCCTCTTCGGTTGTGCTTGACAAGTTAAAGTCCAGGGGCTACAGGTGTGTTCGATGGGTAGAGCGCTTGCCCAACATGCACAAAGCCGGGCGTCCAATCCCCAACACCCACCACATAAACCGTTCAAGGTCATTCTCACCCACATAACGTCTCCAGCTACAGGAGGCCATGCCTTTCAAAACTAAAATAACAAAGAGAGGAAAGGAAGTTCTGAACTGCTTTTCAAAGTGCTTAGGCTATCGTACATTCCTGCTAGCAGCCCAGCAGGACAGCAGTGCCCCATATCCTCATCAGCTTCTGGTGTGACCAGTCTTTTTAATTTTAGCTGTTGTACTGGTGTGATGGATTTATTATCCGACTGTGGTGTTAGCTCCTGCTTTACTAATGACTAAACATGTTAAATGTCTTGGCTCAGCAAATTCTTCTGGTTGAAGTTATCTATTCAAGTCTTCCATACTTTAGAGGATGCTTTCTTATTGAATTTTGAGAGCTATTTGTATATTATGGATACACCTCTTTATTGTTAGTTGGTCTTTAGTCTTTTGGGGGATCTGCCACCCAGCTCCCAAATAAATCACACACACAGAGGCTTATTTTTAAATTATAAATGCTTGGCCTTAGCTTGGCTTGTTGCTAGCCAGCTTTTCTTAAATTAACCCCTCTGTTTTTCAACTGGGGCTTTTCCTGTTCTCTTTTATAAATCTTACTCTGTGGCTTGTTGTGTAGCTGGGTGGATGGCTCCTTCCTCTGGCTCCTTCTTCTTCAGCCCCTTCTTCCCAGATTTCTCCTATATATTCTCTCTGCCTGCCGTCCTGCCTTGCTATTGGCTGTTCAGTCCTTTTTAGACCATTCAGGTGTTTTAGGCAGGCACAGTAACACATCTTCACAGAGTTAAACAAATGCAACAAATGAAAGAAAAAAAAAGAACACACCTTAAAATAATATTCCCCAACACATCGTCTAACAGGTACATGATTGGCAAATACTGTTTCCTAATATGGACATATTTAAGTCTCTTGACAAAGTAATTCCAAAAGTAAAGGCTCTTAAGTTTTGTGAAGTCCAATTTATTTCTTCTTCTTCTTCTTCTTCTTCTTCTTCTTCTTCTTCTTCTTCTTCTTCTTTTTTCTATGGACCATGTTTTAAGCAGGTGTTTAAGACTCTAGTCTAGATTCTGTTCCTCATTTTGCATGTTTACCTGGCCTTGTTTACGCTTGCTTTAAAATAAACCTTGTAATTGGACAGTTGAGGCCTTTTTCCAGGCTGAAGATCTTGTGCAGGGGTGTAGCACATGTGTGCAAGCGTGTTTGTAGCACAGGTATAGCATGATGAGACCCTGGATTTCATACGAACAAAAATAAACCAAGTAGTTGGGCTTGTGGCGAGGCCTGCAGTCCCCACACTGGGGAGGCCAAGACACATGGATCAGGATGACAGCTCATTTTCTCTCACTCTGTCTTTCTCCAAGGCTGGCGCTTCAACTCTAGGACTTTCACATTTGCCTACAAACTTTGGAATCTGTCGAGTTCTACAAAACAACAAGAAATCACTGGAATTTTCATCAAAATTACACTAAATCTACAGCATTCAACTTTGGGGAAACGTCTATGACAACAGAACCAGCTCTTCCATTTCAGCATTATTGTGGTCTTCCAAGGGCTCCGAGTGTCCTGTGATTTTTCAGGAGAATGGTCTTACTCGACTTTCTAGGACTCGTTCCTAAATATTTTGTATTTGTGTGTGTTGTGTGGCACTTAATTTGTATATTTCAGTTTCTCATTATTCCTTGGAAATATAGAAGTACAGTTGATCTTTCTGTATCTTACAAATGTGCTAACTTGGTATCAGATTACCCACAGGAAACACCACAAGATTGGACCATTAGCATTCTTCTACAGAGGGGGCGGACAGCTCAGGGGGTACATGAGTCTTTCCCCTTCCTGAACATATACAAGTGGTTAACAGTTGCTGAGGAGGAGTGGGGCAGGTTGCTGGGGGGTGGGGGGTTGCTGAGGTGAGGTGGGTTGGTAGAGGTGGGTAGGTTGCTGGTATGGAGTGGATTGGTAAAGTGGAGTTGGTGGGGTGAGGTGGGGTGGGGTGGTGGGGTGGGTTGCTGAGGGGGGTGGGGTGGGTTACTGAGGTGGGGTGGGGTGGTGGGGTGGGGTGGGTTGCAGGGGTGGGGGGGGGTGGGTTGCAGGGGTGGGGTGGGTGGGGTGGGTTACTGAGGTGGGGTGGGTTGCTGGGGTGGGTGGATTGGTGGGGTGGGGTTGGTGGGGGTGGGGTGGGGTGGGCTGGTGGGGTGGGGGTGGGGTTGGTGGGGTGGGGTGGGTTACTGAAGTGGGGTGGGTTGCAGGGGTGGGGTGGGGTGGGGTGGGTTGCAGGGGTGGGGTGAGGTGGGGTGGGGTGGGTTACTGAGGTGGGGTGGGTTGCAGGGTTGGGGTGAGGTGGGGTGGGGTGCAGGGGTGGGTGTACAACTTTTCTTCAGTAGTTTACCTGCCTGCAAGCTGCCCAAGCTCCAGGTAAACTTACTGGTTCACCAAATAGAGAGGAATCGTTCTTTAAGCTGTCGTCATCCTCAGTCTAGGATGAATAAAAATAGACTCCCTAGGAAAAGCCCCGAAGCATGTATCACTTACAAATGAACACAATTTTGTTTCTGTTTTTTAAAAAGTATTTTTATTGTTTATTTAATGTATATGGGTTTGGTGGTAGTCTGAATGAAAATGGACTCAGATGTTTGAATATTTGGTCTCCAGCTGATGTAACTGTTTGGCAAGGATTGTTAGAGGAGGTGTGTCACGGGGAGTGGACTTTGGGAGTTTTTGTTTGTTTGTTTGTTTGTTTGTTGTCTTTTTTTGAGACAGGGTCTCTCTGTGTAGTTTTGGTGCCTGTCCTACAACTCGCTCTGTAGACCAGGCTGGCCTTCAACTCCCAAGTGCTGGATTAAAGGCATGCACCACCACCACCCTGATGGACTTTAGGGTTTTAAAAGCTGCGATCTTCCCAGTTAGCTCTCTCTCTCAGGGCAGTCAAGAATGGAAGCTCTCAGCTGCTGCTCCAGCGCCATACCTGCCTCCCTGCTGCCTGCTTGCTGTCTGCTGCCTGCCATGATGATCATAACTAAACTAACCTCTGAAGTGTAAGTCCCAATAAACTCTTTCTTCTGTAAGTTGCCATGGTCATGGTGTCTCTTCACAACAACATAAAAGTAACTGAGACATAGGCATATATCTATTTCATCTAAGTTGTTAAGTTTATGAGCATAAAGTTATTCATATCACTTTGTTATTCTTTTACCATCTATACAATTTATAGTGATGTTATCGCTCATTCCTGATATTTATTTATTTATTTATTGGTCATTTCTCTCTCCCTCCCTCTCCTCTCTCCTCTCTCTTAGGTAAACATTTTCCTGTTTTTGTTGGCTTTTCTTCAGAGATGTACGAGCTGGCTTTGTGTATCAACTTGACACAAGCTAGAGTCATCAGAAGAAGGAGCCTCAGCTGAGGAAATGCCTCCATGAGATCCAGCTGTAAGGCATTTTCTCAGTGATCATTAGGGGAGGGCCCAGCCCATGTGGGTAGGGCCATCCCTAGGCTGATGGTCCTGGGTTCTGTAAGAAAGCAGGCTGAGCAAGCAATGGGGATCAAGCCAGTAAGCAGCACCCCTCCATGGCCTCTGCATCAGCTCCTGCCTCCAGATTCCTGCCCTGTTTGAGTTCCTGTCCTGACTTCCTCCATGATGGACTATAATCTGGAAGTATAAGCTAAAAAGATCCTTTCCTTCCCAACTTGCTCTTTGGTCATTGAAGCAATAGAGACCCTGACTTAGACAAGAGACTTGTACAGTCTGTCATGGACTTCCACTCTGGGTTTGTTTCCTTTTGTTTGTTTATTTAGAATTTCACTTGCTCAGCCTCCACTTCCCCCAGTTTCTTAAGCCTGAGGCCACTGGTCTGTAGCTGAAGTGTTCCTGTGTCCCACATGGTCCGCAGCTGCTCAGACCCATGTAAACACACAGAGGCTTATATTAATTAAAACTGCTCAGCCGTTAGCTCAGGCTTACTGCTGACTAGCTCTTACACTTAACTCAGCCCACTTCTATATGTCTCATAATCTATATGTTGCCATGTTTTCTGTGACTTTACCTGTGTGCCATTACATGCTGCTCCCTGGACAATGGGCTGGTATTTCCTGATCCAGCTTTCCTCTTCCCAGAATTCTCCTTATCTGCTTATCCTGTCTATACTTCCTGCCTGGCTACTGGCCAATCAGCATTTTAAACCAGTGTACAAAAGCATTATCCTACAGCATTGGTCTCAGTCCATTCTTTTCTAAGCTAGGCTTTTAATGCTACAGATTCCTCCCTAGGTACTGCTTTAGCTGCATCTCACAAATTTTGATATGTTGGATTTTCATTTAAATTCCATTAAGATTACTTTACAATTTCATTTCACTCTTAGGCTATTTAGAAATGTATCATCTAGTTTTGAAATATTCAGGGACTTCCCACATAACTGTCTGTTGTCTGACTCTTATTCCATTGCATTGTTCTCTGTGGCCATGGTTTGTATGGCTTCAACGCTTGTAATTTTTGAGACTTATTTCATGACTCAGAGATCCTTCTAAGCAAATGTCCCATGAGTAATTGAGAAGAGTGTATCCTCCACTGTTGTGAATACCCAATAGACGTCAGTTAGGTCAAAGCAATGGGTAGAGCCACTCTGGTATCCTCTGATTCCCTTCACCAGCTCTATTACTTATTGAGAAATGTGTATCAAAATATGTGAGTGTGGTTATGGCATGATACTTCTGTTATTGTTTTTTTTTCTGAGACAGGGTTTCTCTGTGTAGCCCTGGCTGTCCTGAAACTCACTCTGTAGACCAGGCTGGCCTCAAACTCACAGAGATCAACCTGCCCCTGCCTCCCAAGTGCTGGGATTAAAGGTGTGGCACCACGCCTGGCTCTGTATTATTGTTTTGACTTAGCCTCTTCATGCCTCTATATTTAAAGTGGACTTCGTACTATTCAACAGAATAAAGAGAAAACAAATAGAGTGGGAGAAAATATTTGCACAGAGTTTCATCCAATAAGTGGCCAACGTCCGAAACATGGGAGGCACTCAAAGCAGTCCACAGCAAGAAAACAAGTGGCCCTATCACTGGGTCAACAGGACCTGAATGGACTGGTTTTGCTGTTGTTGAATTGTGGGTGTTTTTTGTTTGTTTGGTTGGTTTTTGTTTTGGTTTTGGTTTTGGCTTCCTGGGGAACCAGCCCCCAGCACGGCAGGACCCAAAGGGAAGCCACAGAGTCAGAGCATACCAAGATGTTTCTATCTGAGGGGGTTATGGAAAAGACACTCACACACTCTCTTGATGGTTTCCTCAAGCCTTTTCTTTATTTTTCTTTTGCATTCTCTTTATTCATTTATTTTCCTGGTGATTTCCATCTCTACCTTATTTTAATTCTTTTTTTCTTGATGTTTTCCTTCTAGTCCGTTTTTAACTCTCTCTCTATCCTTTTTCTTACAGCTTATATACCCCAGCAAAATCTTGCAGGTAATATAAAAATTACAATGTGTTTTTCAAATGAATATTTACAATGAATACAAAACAAACAGTAAAAAACAGCATGTTTTCCATATCCCTTACATGATTAAACATTTTACATATTACAGGTGAAAAACAAATTACCCCAAAAACCCACATACATTCATACCCAAGCAACTTGTTATAGATTAACCGTGTAAGCAAGCAAGGTGTTCTTCTTAGTCAGGTCTTTTGCTGGCAGACTGAGTTTTGCAGTTACAAAGAAAGGACCAATTACTTTATTTTCTTGAAAGGTAATCTTATAAGGAATTTGTTTTTGTTTTTGTTTATTTGAGAAAGGGCTTCACCTTATAAGGAATCTTAAAGGAATCACAAACCTAAACTTTTACATATAAAAAAGAATCATTCAGCTCTACTTTAAATCTCTGGAATGCATACCCACTCCTCAGTAGTTTTTATATCAGGAGACTGAGAGCAAAAATGGGTACAAGAAATTAATCATCACCTTTGATCATCAACCAGTCCAAGCAAGAAAAGTGCATCAGCTAGTAATAATTGGGCTGCTTTGTTCTTGTTCCCTGATGTTAAAGAGTTCCTCACTCAACTATGTGCCTTTCTAAAACTTTAGATTGTCTTCTTGGATATTTCACCTCAAAACTATTGGACAAAAACATCTTAGGCTAACTTTAAGTTATTGTCAAAGCTTTGTTTCAGCTGTGATGCATTCTGAAACCTGTGAACACATCTCCCAACATTAAGCTTAAAAGAATTTAAGCTAGCTGGGCTAACTGAGACTCGATTGTTTTTTTTCTTAATCATTAACCTTAGCCACAGTCTATACAGTTCCTCAATAGTAGCTCATGTGTTCTAGCTGTGTGAAACTTCCTTTTTTATAATTTTTATCATCACAACTCTATTTAAACTAACATTATTATTATTAGTTAGACAGTACAGCTTAGGAAGGAATCATCTTCATAATAATCCACAGGTAAAAATGCCCAGTAGAAAGGAATATTTCCATGAGATAAACACACTACATTACAGGCAGTGGGCATCTCCTCCACACCCATTCCCACCATGTCAGATACTAAAGAAAGAGCAGACATGTAAAGGCACAGCAGAAGCAAAAGACATTCCAGAGTCTGTGGACTCAGGCCCTTTTCATCAGAGGAACTTCAATTACCACCTGCTGCTCCTCTGATATGGCCACCAACATTGTTTACTTTGTTTTGGTTTGGAGTTTTTGAGACAGGGTTTCTCTGTATATCCCTGGCTGTTCTGGAACTCACTCTGTAGACCAGGCTGGCCTTAAACTCAGACCGGAGTGCTGGGATTAGAGGCATGTGCCACCACACCTGGCCCTGAATGAATGAACATTTTACAAAAGAAAATAGACAAAGGCCAAGACAGATGTGAAAAAATATTCATTATCAATGATCCAAGAAATGCAAATTAAACCCTGAAGATCTGTCCTCTCACACCTGTTAGAATGATTATTATGAAAAAATATTCTAAAAATAGGTTTTGACAAGTATGTAGAGAAAAGAGGACCCTGATATACTATTGGTAGGAATGTAAATTTATACAGCCATGATGGAAAATGGTATGAAAGTGCCTCAGAAATCCAAAAATCTAAATAGAACTACCATATGATCCAGCAAAATCAGTACTGAGTATATGATTGGTGGAGGGAGAGCAGGATGCCTGTGTGGGGAAGTCACTTGCTGCTAAG
Source organism: Onychomys torridus (assembly GCF_903995425.1). Classification (NCBI taxonomy): domain Eukaryota; kingdom Metazoa; phylum Chordata; class Mammalia; order Rodentia; family Cricetidae; genus Onychomys; species Onychomys torridus. The sequence goes on along the minus strand of NC_050458.1, from coordinate 65,700,291 downwards.
CCTGACGATCAGAGTTCAATCCTCAGGACCCAGAAGAAAGAAAAGCAATGACTCCTACAAGTTGTCTTCTGATCTCTATACCCATACAAGTGCCAACCTTCCCACAACAAACAAATGAATAATAAAATATAACCAGTAGACACAAAAGAGGTATGCCAAATAAACACCTGCAATTCCACGTTCCAAGCTATGCAATCAGTCCAAATGCCCATCATCGGATGACTGGATAAAGGGAATGTCATGTAGCCACAGAGTGGAATGCTATCTAAAGGCGATCCTTTCAGTTATGATGCTGGATGATTAACCTAAAAGAGGTAAGTGAGATAAACCGAGCCCAGAAAGACACATACTGCTTGATCTCATGTCCATGTGGCATCTGGAAAGTTGATATCGTGCAAACAGGAAGTAAAATGGACTCATTAGACCCTGAGGATGAGGGGATGAGGGGCTTGTTAGTCAAAGGATACCAAGTATTAGAAGGAACCATTTCAAGAGATCTATCGTATTATGCAACTGTAGTTAATAACAACATATTATGTACTTGAAGACTGTTAGATGTTGAGGATTCTTGCCACAAAAATGAAAAATATATGTGTCAGTTACCTAGAGCTAACATAGCTCACAATCTAACAATTTCTAGTTTTCAAGTGGATGGGTAAGCAAGTTATATTTCATTATTAATATGATTAGAGTTAAATCTAAAATTGAGCTATTTTCTATTTGTTGCCATCTGTCCTATCCTGTCTTCTCTTTATCTGCATTATTTCAATTAATTGGAATATATTTTATTATTTCCTTTCACCTATGTTGTTGGCTTATTTACTCTAAACTTTTCGGTAATTTGGTTACTTAGTTAAAATGGCTCTTTGGGCTTGGTGTGTTTCGTGTGCAGATGACTTTCAGTGTCTAATCACTGGCTTGCTGGATGGATGGATGGATGGATGGATGGATGGATGGATGGATGGGCAGATGAGCCGCTAATTCTTCTCTTGCATGAGCAAACAGTGGATACCTGCGGAAGGCACTCGGGCAGGGTAACTAGATCATGGTGACTGTGAACAGGACAGGGAGAAGAGGAAGGGTTGAAATGTGGCAAAAGGCTTTATGTGGTGTGGTTGATAAGACATCTCATGTGTAGAAAAGTTAGAAAAAAATTGTAGTCCATTTGTAAGCTTAAATACCACGACAAACTCCTCATAAATAATCCCATTTCAGAGCAGTCCTGAGCCCACCAAATAAACACCAGGAGCAAAGCTCACAATCCCAAACTGGAAAACTACAGTTTGGACAGCAAGTTGTCAATGAAAGGGAATGGTGGCAGACCCGTTATAGACGTGCCGGTGGGCAGCAGAACAATGTGTAGTGGTAGTGATGCGGGGAAACATGCACTGAGTTCAGTAATGACAGCTGAGTAGAGATAGCCAGCTTCCCCCCACCACTAAAGGGCTTGTCCTACTACAACTTAGAAGTTGAGTCATATACGAGTTTGCCTTAAGCTTTTGGCTAAAGAAACCATGTAATAGCTGAAGCGTGCCTATCCTCCTTACTAACTCTGTGGCATCTCCCAAACAGTGAACGGGGATGATGTTCTAAATCCTTTCTCCAATATTTTAATAAATATGGAAACTCCACTGCTGGGATTACATGGGTTCCAGGAAAAGAATATTTGCTGACCCAGTGGATGATCTTCAGAACATCAGAACCGTCAAGGATCTCCTTTAACATCTAGTCCACCTGAGGGGCAGAACTGGATGACAAGTGAGTTCTGCTCAGAAAGATGAAGGAGTTAACTTAGTGTTGCTCCAGAGGACATGAGCAGGAGCCTGGGCGAGAGCACCCAGAACAAGCTACCCCTGCCCCCTACAAGGGAAGGTACCTGGAATGTTTGCCCAAGAAAAAGCTGTAAGAGCAGCTGCTTGGAAGATTTTTAGACTCAAAGACCCCTTTGAAAAATCTAAAGAAAATCATCAGTTTTTTTTTTTTTCTTTTGCTTCAGAAAAAATGACTCACTCCATGCCTGTATACCTGTGTGTATATGGACACACTCACAAACATACAATCTTGCATGGACTGTGGAGCACATCCTTGAACTACAGATTAGCAACTCAGTGGTGCATCCAGATGCCCTGGGTGTATAGCAGGACTAGGCACCTTCCACCTCAGATCATCTATGAGTCCCCAGATCTGTCCCTGTCCCCAGAGCCACCTTTAGAGGTCACCCGAGGTTTCCTAAAACTCCAGCAGCAGAAATGCTTCCTTTTCTCCTTGAGCTGTTCTCTCTCAATTCTTCCCCATTCTACTCGATAATAATTTAGTTAGCCTTCTATCCTCATTCCAGACATTATTGCATCCTCTAAATTTACTGTTCTCTTCCACAGAGATAGATTTTAATACCCCAGCTCCCTGTGATGCTAGCAGTTTCCAGTCTGAAGATTTTATCTCTGAGATTACCCTAATCTCCTCTACAAAGGCAGGTCTTGCAGAACCCTGGCAATGGGGACGGTACCACTCACTCCTTTCTGTTGCAACCCATGTGAATTCCCATGACACCATGCCTCCTATGTTAGCTGCACAGCTTTCTCCACTCATCTTACTTTTGATTGTTGCTTTGGGGAAAAAAAAAAAAAAAAAAACAAAAAAACCTTTCCCAGGCTGCCAAGATGGCTCAGCAGGTGAAGGCACCTGCTGCCAAGCCTGACCACCTGAGTCAATCCCCCAGACCTACATGGTTGGAAGGAATGAGTCAACTCCCACAACTCTGACCTCCACATGCCCACTGTGGATATGCTGTACACACACACACACACACATGTGCACACACACCCACACACATGTGCATGCACACACATTTTTTAAATTATTTTAAGTTCCTGGCTAATTTGCATCCATAAGAATATACTTTGTGCCTGAAGCTTGGCATCTAGACTCTACTGATGGTTCCACAGAGCATTTCCTGTAGGCTTCACTCTACAATAGGCACAATTGAGAGACAATGTTTGCTGTGATCATACATGTAGACCATAGCAAAAGGCATAAGGGATTCAAATCCACACTTCACCATAGTCTTTTAATCTTGCTCAGTTATATAACTACCAAGCTTTGGTTTCCTCACCTCTGAAATGGAGAAAACATTAGTTCTTGGATCTTGGTGGTTTTGACAGGATCTCGTTGGTCTGTGTATATAAGCATTTAGTGTGCTGTTTAATCCCCTACTAAGCACCTAACAGGTGTTAGTAGATTGTCAATATGGCCAAGAGAGATCACACTTATAGAAGACTGCCAAGATCCTTATTACCAGAGGTCCTTAGTTCCTTGTGTCCCAATTTCCTCTGTCATTGCCCTAATTAGCTCATGCTACTACTACAGTGATGAGAGAATTTTTAACAGAGTGATTCTTTCTCCTTTCCATCGCAGGGTCCTAGAGAGGGCAGAGCATATTTATCTTCCACAGTGGCTTTGGATAAGCTACAGACTTGGTTCAGTGAGCAGGGATGGTAATAGCAAAGGCTTTCCACGTGCCTTCGCATGAGCTAAGTCTGTGGCACAAAGGTCAACTCTGAGAGCAACCTTCCCCGATTAGTCCCTGACAGAACTCTGTGGAGGTCAAGGAGGAGACTGGGAGCTGCCCCAAACCAGCCTGGACCCCCTCAGCCAACCTGTAGGCTCATTATTGAGGAAAAACCTGAAGAGAAAAACACACTGTCACAGCATTAATGCAGCAATGGCTGGCTCACCCAGCCACCCTTTAGTCTCTGTACCAGCTGCTCTCCGTTCCTGCTCATCTCCACGCTGACATATCTGTCTTTGTGAAATTGATCACATCAGTCACCATAGGATTCTGTGACGGCTCCCTGTAGTTGACATAATAGAGTTTAAACTCCACAGTACCTCATTCAAATCTAGTTGTAGTTAGGCTCTGGGTTACCTCCCTCTCTTCCTTCTTTGGCCTGTGTATGTGACATGTAAGCATGTGTGTATGCATGGGCACATGTGAGTGTGGGTGAGCATGCACATATGTGTGTGTGCGCGTGTAGAGGCTTGAGGTTGGCATCAAGTATCTTCCCAGACTACTCTCCACCTTATATGCTGAGGCAGGGTCTCTTGAGGAGCCCAGAGGACATTACCCCAGCTTGTCTGGCTGCCCAGCTTGCTACATGGGTTCAGTCTCTGCCTCCCACTTGCTAAAATGACAGGCAGCTGCCACACCCACCTGGCTTTTTATGTGGGTTCTACAGGTCCACACTCTGGTCCTCAGGCTCACATACAAGGTGCTTTATCCACTGGTGGTTTGAATGGAAAATGTCCCCCATGGGCTCCTGTAGTTGTGGAGAGGTTATAAAGTCTTTAGGAAGTGGGACAGCCTTGCTGGAGGAAGTATGTCACAAGCCTCACTCCACTTCTAGGGGTTCCCCCCTCTCTTTCTCTGCTTTGTGCCTACAGTTGATGGAGTGATCTCTCAGCATCCTGCTCTGGCTACCTGCTGCCATGCCCCCACCACCACCATGGACTCTCCTCCTGGAACTGTAAATTCCTCCTGGAATACTAGATCTTCCTAAATAGCCATGATCACTGCAACAGAAAAGTAACCGAGACACCACTGAGCCCCTATCTACCTGCCAGAGACTACCCATCCACTCTTTGCCTGTGGTTTTAATCCATGGGCCCAAATCACACGGTCCTGTATCATGCCCAGGTGTGCTAAGCAACACCACATCCGCACAGTTGCTTATACAGTTCACCCTTTCTTGCCTTGATTTTTTTTTCTTTTGCTATGTAGCCCAGGCTGGCCTCAAACTTGCAATCCTTCTGCCTCAGCCTCTTCATTGCTGGGATTTAAGCATGTAGCATCATGCCTGACCTGGTCAGCTGTCCATTGCAGCTCAAGGTCTAACATCCATCCCATGGTTTATAAAGCTAAGCCTTCTCTAACTTCCTATCAAGTCAAAAATCAGTGATATATAGTTAACATTTTCAGACATTTCGTTTTGTGGTTGTCAGAGGACAGCCAGCAGGAATCAGTTCTGTCCCTCCACCGTGAAGGACCCTGGGGATGAGGTCATTGCGATGTGTTACGGCTATCCATGTGTATGTGTGAATACACATGCTTGTTTGTCTTTCTGCCTGCCTGTTATTCATCTCTTATCATTATTGTGCATCTATCACATGTGTTTCCAGAGACTGTGTGTGCCCAGTGTTCCATCTGCCTAGATAAAATGTCACTAACCAGTTATTCACAAGCGCCCCCCTGTCTGGTATTTACCTTTCCTTTAATTTGACACAGCGCTGGAATGCTCTTAGTTCCTTCAAATGCCCAAAGCCTTCAGCTCCCTAGCTATGCATCAAGGCATCCCAGGGCACGGAACTGCCAGGGGCTTTGGAAGATACTTTGGCTTTTTGAGAGAAATGCTAACATTTAGTGTCAGTCACACGCTGTGCAATGTTTAGCTCGAAGGTGCTCACAATTTCAGCATTACATGACAAACTTTCTTTTAAATGGTATCAACTCTTTATAAAGCTGGATTTTCAACACTCTTTACAAAGAAAAGACTGTGGCAATCAATACAGAAAAGGAAAGCAGGGTGGTGGATCTGACCTAGACCTAAGGTCAGACAGGGAACCTTTGTGATGCTCAGAATCCACCTGCTGGAGTAAACTATTACTGATTTATGAGTAAAGTTATCGCCTGATTTCAAGTTAAGGAAACAACCCTAACTGTTAAGGAAACAACTAACTGTTGGGGGTTATTGCTGCTTATTAAGTTGCCTGGGCCCAATGAACCAATAATGGAATGCTTCCCAGGGCTACCATTCAAAAGTCGCCAAGACATTAAGGGTTCAGTAAACTCAGAAGGTTCAGGACTGTCTGCCTCATGATGTACCCCTCTTGCAGACCTTTCCCCAAGATGCAGCCACACCTGGATGCCTGGGACCATCTGGAAAACTCAGGTTTATGCTTCAAAGGGATGAGCCGAGGTTCAGTCTCCCTCAAGATATCTGGCTTTCACAGATGGGGGCAGAGGGGATGCAGACATCCTGGCCCAGCACCTGCATCCCAGACGCCTGCATCTCTGCTTGTCAGCGTTCTATGTATAGAGGAGCTCATCAAATAATAAAAACTTTGCCCATTTGTGGGAACTGTCTCCAAGAAAAAACCCTGGAGCCACGGTTGAGTGCTGTCTTTCTCTCAGCCCTCTCAATGGATCTGTCAGCAAAGCCAGGCTGTAAATTCTCCCCCGCGCCCTCCCACAAGTAGCCGGCATTTTTCACCCTTGACTCAAAGGCTTCTTGGTTGGTGTCTTCACCTGGGCCCTTCCTCAGTCTCTCTCCGCTCGACAGGCACAGGGATCCTCTAGAATAGAGGTCAGACTGAGCTATTCTACTTAAAACCCTCTTTTGGCATAAAAAGTCAAACGCTGTGCCGGGCGGTGGTGCATGCCTTTAATCCCAGCATTTAGGAGGCAGAGGCAGGCAGATCTCTGTGAGTTCGAGGCCAGCCTGGTCTACAGAGTGAGATCCAGGAAAGGCTCCAAAACTACACAGAGAAACCCTGTCTCGAAAAAAACCAAAATAAATAAATAAATAGATAGATAGATAGATAGATAGATAAATGAATGAATGGATAGATAAACGAACAAATGAACAAACAAACAAACAAACAAACAAATAAATAAATAAATAATAAGCATCAAAGGCTGTGCTGAGAGTGAGAGGCTGGCATGATTGACTACATTTTTCTCTCTGCGCATGCCCACGGACCCGTCCTCACACAGCCAGCACAGGCCCAGCCTCTTGACTTTCACGCCTCAGGATGCTTCATCCCAGAACTATTTCCCACAGGATGCTCTCGCATGCGCTTCAGATTTCATCACTAGCGCCTCCCTTTCCCGACCATGCTGTGCGGTCTGCTGCGTGCACTAGATGTGCATCCCACGACAGAACTTTAAGAAGAGTGGAGAGGAGAGCCAGCAGCCGCTAACACTGCCAACAGAAGCTAACGTCTAAGGAAATAGACAGTTCCTGCCACGAAACGCAGGTTTGGGATCGAGAGACGCCAAAGCGGCTCTCGGCAGAGCTGTGTGTGGAGGATGAGCCTACCATGGCAGCAGGTACAAATAGGAAAAAGGAATTTGGAAAACTGTTTTGGCAAGAATTCCAGCCAGTACTAAAAAACATGCTTATCAAGTGAGATGACTTGTTAAGAGCCTAAAAGAGCCACCTAAGAGGAAAAGTATAAGCTAGAGTGGTGTGTCATGAAGGCAATACCAACTGCTATAACAGGGAAACACTGTGATCGCTGTGGCCCAACGCAGGAGAATCCCACTGCTCACGTGTGCTGTTAGTTTCTGGTTAACTTAACACAAGCTAGGCTCATCTAAGAGGAGCCGTCTGTGGAGAGAACACCTCCATCCTCTTCCCTAGAGGCCAGTCCGCGGGGCATTTTCTTGATTAAAGATGGATGGGGAAGAGCCCAGGCTGGTCCTGGGTTGTATTAAAAGCAAGCTGATCAAGCCACAGGGAGCAAGCTGGTTCCTGCATGGATCCTTCCTCCAGGTTCCTGTCTCAGGTTCCTGTCCTGACTTCCCTCCGTGACAGACGGTGATCAGGATGTGTGGCCCAAACAAACCCTTCCCTCCCCAAGTTGCTTTTGGTCAGTGTTTTATCACAGCAACAGGAGCGCAAGACAGCATTTTAAACCCAAGGTGACTGGAGGAAGCATGTTGTCAAGCAGATTTGCTCCACAAAGCCATTCAGGAGCATGCTGCATGTTGATTGACACACAGCCAGCAGATGGGCGGTTTCTCATCAGTGATCGCTGCATTCCATTGGCTGGAGCATGTGAAGGCAGGAGGAAGACATCCTCCTCTGAGAAGCTAATTCCTGTGTGCTACAATCGAAGGGCCACAGGATTCCTGCAACAGCTGCCCTGGTTCCAGTGATTACAGTGCTGTGTGTGTGTTCATCTATGTATATATGTGTGTATGCATGTATGTGTAAATACATATATGTGCATGCATGTATGTATGAGTTTATGTGTATGTTCATTTATGTTTGTATATATGGGTGTATGCATGTATGTGTGTGTGTTCATGCATGTGTATATGTACATGTATGTGCATGTGTGTGTTGCTGAGAACTGACCCTAAGCCCTGACATACACTGAGCAAACACTTTATATCCCCAGCTTTAGCATTTATTATGTTCAGTGCTCATACTAAAAGCATCATCATGATAAGGACTAGGTCTTTTAAACAAATAACAATGTGCAAAAAAATTCTTAACCATCTCTTATGGTTTATCCAAAAGGTTTCTACAAAGGCCTTCATGCCTTATTGTTGTTGGAAGTTTTCCTGTGTCCTGCCTGGACCACAGCCACTCGGACCCAAATAAACACACACAGGCTTATATTATTTTTTACCTATGGCCATGGCAGGCTTCTCACTAGCTAGCTCTTACATCTTAGATCAACCCATTTCTATAAATCTATACTTTGCCATGTGGCTTGTGGCTTACCGCTACCTTTACATCTTGCTTCTCATGGCGGCAACTGGCAGAGTCTCCTCTGCTCTCTTTTCTTCTCTACTATCTCTAGATAGAATGTCCCACCTAATCTCATTCTGCCTCACCATTGGCCAAACAGCTTTATTTATCAACCAACCAGAGCAACACATATTCACAGCGTACAGAATGACATCACCCATCATCTTGCGATTTAACAATATATCTCAGAAATTGTCCTGTGTTCACACATAATGAGTGTCCCTGATCTTTGTTTTAGCTGTATAATATTCCACTATATGGGTGCTTTGTAATGTATCTAGCAAAGGAATATCTCACAATCCCCAGTGCCTGGCTTAGCATTTGATAAATGTCATTTTACAAAGTCCTCAGCAGGTAAAACATGATTTTGATAAAGCAGATAAACACAGACACGGGAAAAGCCACAATTGTAATATGTAGCATTAAACACAGCTAAGGTATTTTTGTTTTGTTTTTTAGGGTAATTATTCAAGCAGTAAATGAGACACACACACACACATACACACACACACACACACACACACACACACACACAAGCCCAACTTATGAAGCAGGCAGGCCACATGAGTTTGGATCTCAGTCTCAGCTGTGACTTCAGGTAAATTGTCCCCCACCATCCCTCTGGGTCTCTACCTTCAAATACGGAGTCACCATCTTTCCAGCTCTGGACAAAACATCTTCCTGGAGTCACTTGAAGAAGGACTTGCTTGGGTCACAGTCCCAGAAGTGTCACCCTGCTGAAGGGGAAGTCCATGTGGCAGGAGCTTGTGGTGCAGCTTGTTGACATCCTGGCAGATCAGGAAGTGGGGAGTGAGAACAGAGGGGTTGGCTGTCACCCACAAAGGGAGATGCTTTTAACAAGGACAATATAAAATGGATCTGGAAGAGAGACGGATCAGAAGGGAAACAGTTCTGACCTTTGTGTACTGATGGGCACTTACAAGCTTGGTCTAGCCTCACCTCTGCTCTGTTTGATGGAGGTGTGACACTCGCTTCTGTAGAAATAACAGGCTTGAAGAGGTAAAGGATATTGTCCATGGCAAGAGAGAGATGCACTGGTAAAGTTAAATGCAAACCTAAGCTGGCCATGATGGCACATGATTTTAATCCCAGCACTTGTGAGGCAGAGGCAGGTAAATCTCTATGAGTTTGAGGCTAGCCTGGTCTACATAGAAAGCTTCAGGGTAGCCAGGGCTACACACTGAGACCCTATCTAATATATAGTTGTCTTACTCCAAGCAGACTCATAAAGCTTACATGAACAGATAGCTAAAATTTCAGGAATTTTGTGAACATTTTCCTTAACATAGTCTTCATTAAGTAAATGAAGCAAACTTAGATTTTGGCAAATTCTACTGAAGATTATAAACACTACCAAATTATCACCTCCTGGTCATTATTCCTGTCTGTCATTTTTTTTATTCTTTACTCTTTGTGGGGGCCCCAATAAATACACATGGAGTTTTAGTCTTTCTTAAAAATGCCTGGCCTTAGCTTGGCTTGTTTCTTGCCAGCTTTTCTTAAATTATCTTGTGTATCTTTTGCCTCTGGGCTTTTACCCTTTTCTATTCTTGTATATATATTTTACTTTTCTCCATGGCTTAGTGTGTAGCTGGGTGGCTGGCTCCTGGAATCTTCCTCTCCTTCTCCTTTTCTTGCTCCTTGATCTCTCTTGCTTCCCATCCCTCTTTTTCTCCTTCTCTTTATCCTCTCTGCCTGTCAGCCCTGCCTATCCTTTCTCTTGCCTTGCTATTGGCCATTCAGCTCTTTATTAGACCATCAGGTGTCTTAGGCAGGCACAGTAACACAGCTTCACAGAGTTACACAAATGCAACATAAAATAATGCAACACATCTGTGCATCACTGAACAAATATTCCACAGCATAAACAAATGTAACACATCTTAAAATAATATTCCACAGCACCTGTCTTCACTGTTGTTAATGCTTTCTGGTTATTTACCTCCCTTGTATCTGTGTATATGAGGAATGCCATAAGATGGTATCACTGTTCACCTCTTCCCAGGTCCACCTTCCATTCAGTGAGGTCATACTTAGAGTTTGAGATTGGCCAAGAGCCTAAGGCCTGCATTTCCCCAGCTGCCTCACAGTGAGAAGGCAGTGGGAAATATTAATAATGCAGGGTAAGCGTCAATGTGTTGTGTCTTTGCTGTTGCATTTTGCATAAAGCAAAAGCACCAAGGAAATAATCATCCCTCCACAAGCTTTGTCTTCCACACTGCTCTTTTTCATGAAAGTAAATAAAATATCAACCAATTTTCACATCAGACATGTGCTAACTCACCATTTGCAAACATGGATTAGTGAAGGGCACAGAGCTCAAGAAAGATTTTAAAAGTGCTGCAATAATCAACTGACAACTCACTAATGCCAGAACATTAGACAGTGTGTGTAAATCATCTGTTACACATATGTTGTGGGGCACTGTTCCAGGGGAGGGCTGAGCAACGTTTAATCACCCCAAACAGGGAACTGATGACCCACTAAAGTGCAGCTACCACCAAGTCAGCTAGGTGGGTTCCTTACAGGAATGTGGGTGAGGGGTTACTTACACAAGTGACTAAAGACAGCTGCATCACCAAAGCCCACCCCATGCATGTGTTTTCAAATTTTTATTACATTCATGCATTTTATGTATGTGTGCATGTATGTGTGTATGTGTGCCATTGCGCGTGCACACACACACACACACATACACACACACACACACACACGCACATGTACGCGCATGCGCAAGCCTGAGGACAACTTGTGGAAGTTGGCACTCTCCTTCCACCATGTGAGTTCTGGGAACAGAACTCAGGCATGATAGCAAGAGCTTTTAGACTGAGCTATCTTACAGCTCCTCATATATTTCACATCATTATTTTGTTTTGAGACACCATGTATCCCTGGCTGGCCTGGAACTCACTATGTAGACCACATTGGCCTTGAACTCATAGAGATTCTCCTGCCTCCTGAGTGCTGGGATTAAAGATGCACACAACCATGATTGCTTTTTTTTTTTTTTTTTTAAATTGTTAACAGCAAAGAAAGATTCAAGGGTTTATCCCCCTTTTCCTACAGGGATTATAAACACAGATAACCAGACAGCTAATGAGAAGTTCTCTTTATGAAACCATTGCATTTAATAAAGAGAAACCATTGCATTTAATAAAGAGAAACCATTGCATTTAATGAAGAAGGAATGGCAGAGTTAAAATATTGTCACTTATTCCCCCAAAGAACTAGAAATACATTGGACACAATCACCAACTTTGCCAAAAGAGACACAACCACAACCACGGGGTGGTGGTGGTGGTGGTGGTGGTGGTGGTGGTGGTGGTGGTGGTTCTTCTTCTTCTTCTTCTTCTTCTTCTTCTTCTTCTTCTTCTTCTTCTTCTTCTTCTTGTTTTTTGTTTTTCTTTGGTTTTTGAGACAGAGTTTCTCTGTGAAGCAGTCCTGGCCATCCTGGAACTCACTCTATAGACCAGGCTGGCCTTGAACTCACAGAGATCAGCCTGCATCTACCCCTGAGTGCTGGGATTAAAGGCGTGTGCCACTGCCCGGCCACAACCATGTATTTTATATCAATCTAAAAGAGTCCTTTCTTCAACTAAGCCAAAATACTAACATACTTGACATACAAGAGGTAGGAATATTAAAAACACAGGCTTACAGTCAGCCAGGTCCTGAGAGGACAAATGATCTTTGTCCTGGGGAGATTACAAGGGAAAAGGAAAAGGAGAGAAGGGATTGACTGAAAAACCCTTGACAATCTGGAGAGAGGGCTCAGCGGTTAAGAGAGCTTACTGCTGTTGCAGAGAACCAGGGTTCACTTCTTAACACCCATATGGCAGCTCACAACTGGGGATCCAATGCCTTCTTCTGGCCTCTACAGGTACTGCACACACATGGCACACATACACTTACCAGGCAAACACACATACATGTAAGTTTAAAAAAAAACAAACTAGGAAGACATGAAAATCAGCTGCAGTACATAAGCCTTATTTGGATCTCTACTTGAACAACAATAAACATGCAATCCTTGATATTAACACCTGATGTTAAGTAAATAGTGTTTGTTTTTTGTTTAATTTTCCAAAACAGGGTTTCTCTGTGTGGCCTTGGCTGTCCTGGAACTTGCTCTGTAGACCAGGCTGGACTTGAACTCACAGAGATCTGCCCACACCTGGCCTTTTGAATATTGTTAATTGTAGCAGGAATACTAAATAGTCTTATTAATAAAATCAAACCTGAGGCTAGTTATTGGGGTGAATGCTGGAAGATCAGAGAAGCAGAACAAGCCATAGCTACCTCACCTCGCCAGTTCCTCAGCTGGTCTTGTTTCCTCAGACTGCAAGCTTCTGTGTCCTCATCCAGAATGGATCTCAGCTGAACTGCTGCTCAAAAGCTTGAATGCTTAACCAGCCAAATGCTGCTAGTTTCTGGACTTCACGCCTTATATATTTTTCTACTTTCTGCTGTCACTCCCTGGGATTAAAGGCTCGATTTCTGGGATTAAAGGCATGTGTCTCCATGCTGGCTGTATCCTTAAACACACAGAGATCCGCCTAGCTCTTCATCCTAAGTGCTGGGATTAAAGGCATGCACCACCACCACCCAGCTTCTGCTATGGCTTGCTCTGACCCATTTTCTAGCCACCATTTTTGGCTCTGTATCTAGTGGCTGTCCGTTCTCTGACCCCAGATAAGTTTATTAGGGTGCACAATATTTTGGGGAACACAATACCACCACAGTTAATATGTAATATATGGTAACAATACTATATGTTACATATCATGTTACGTTATGAGTCCTTGTCTTGAGTTACTGCAAGAAGCGGGAAGTGGGTAAGGTGGGAGACATGGCAGGCTAGGAAACCGGAGCTTTAAAAAACACAGCAATCCCACAGAAGCCTTAGTTTGTAACATTTGCTCCTCCTGGGTGGCAACACTCTCACTATAATCAATTTGCAACAAGGAAACAAAGAAAAGGGAAGGGGGTGCAGCACTCTAAATAACTGATTAAGATTTAATTAATGATTATGGAGAACCGTGTGACCCATTGAATAAAGAATCCAAGAGTCCATGGTAATGAAAAATAAGCAGTTTGATGATTAATGGCTAATAAATATGGAAGAGATGAATTTTTTTTTAGGAATGAGTATTTTAAACTAACCATTTTGCAGTCATAAAGTCAGCCATCTGTTGATGTGAAATTTCCTCCATTTTAATTCCAGCACTTAAGAGGTAGAGGCACACTGGGCGTTGGTGGTGCATGTCTTTGCCCCAGCACTTGGGAGACAGAGGCAGGCAGATCTCTGTGAGTTCGAGGCCAGCCTGGTCTACAGAGTGAGTTTCAGAAGGTACAAAGCTACACAGAAGAACCGTCTCGAAAAACCAAAAAACAAAAAAACAAAAAGAGGTAGAGGCAAGAAGATCAAGCTAGCCCCAACTATGTAGCAAGTCAGAGGTTACCCTGAGCCACACATAGATACACACACACAGAATTTGATTATTATAAGGTGGAAATGGAAGCATATACCCCCACTTAAGAAATGTATCCTGGGGCTGGAGAGATGGCTCAGCTGTTAAAAGCACTGGCTGAAGAGGTCCTGAGTTCAATACCCAGCAACCACATGGTGGCTCACAACCATCTATAATGAGATCTGGTACCCTCCTCTGTCATGCAGGCAGAACATTGTATACATGATAAATAAGTCTTAAAGAAAAAAAGAAAAAAGAAAGAATGTATATCAAAGGACTCACGTGCAATCTTTTCTCAGATTGCTTAGAAAAACATCACTGTGTCTCGACATAGTATATACAGGCATGTCTGCTTATAATGCTCACACAGAAGAGGGCAGAGAGAGTAAGAAGAAAATACAGCATGATGTTCAAACTTGGTAAACATGCATTACACTCACACTGAATTCTCTGTACCATTTTGAAATTTCTCTGTAAATCTGAAATGATTTCAAAGCTTTCCAAAACCTTGAACGATGGCGAATGAGCTGGCTCAGAGGTTGAAGACCCTTGTTTCAAGCCTGGTGACCTGGGGATAGCATGTGGACTCACGTGGCAGGAGAGAGCCAACCTGTGCAGCATGCCCTCTGACCTCTACACGCATGTTAAAACAGGAGTGAAAACTATCCAAAAGGTAACGAACCATAATCAGGGACGCTGCCAATCAAAGTCCTGAAGCAGGGACGCTGCCAATCAAAGTCCTGAAGCAGGGACGCTGCCAATCAAAGTCCTGAAGCAGGGACGCTGCCAATCAAAGTCCTGAAGCAGGGACGCTGCCAATCAAAGTCCTGAAGCAGGGACGCTGCCAATCAAAGTCCTTAAGCAGGGACGCTGCCAATCAAAATGAAACATGAACACAAGCTGAAGGGGGGGGGGGTGGGGCAGCTATTGTGGGCAGGACTCTTAGTGGAGCCCAGCAAGGGACAGAGAAGGTAGCCAGAGGCTCTGAAAGACAACGTGGTCTGGACACCTGCTAAGTGTCCAAAGCCACTGCCAGGAGGCTGAGGCCACTTTTGCCACCTGTCTCCTCACCACTCTGTAGTGTCGCTTTGGAGAGCACCTGGTCTGGGACATACATGAACGGCTGTTGTGTTTTCTGTCTTCTATTGCTGAGCTCCACCTGGAGGTCTGAACCATCCATCTGTGGATAGAACTGAGGGAAATGATAAGCCTGAATGTGAAAGGGGAAAACCCTATTTTTTCCTGATTACTAATGTAGAGTTGGCATTATTTTTAATTATAAATGTAGTCAACAAACCCTAGCAAAATTACCAGTCCTGAATCTGTCACCAGTAAATCCCACCAAGCCTGCCATATCATGCCACAGCTGTGGCAGATGCTGTAACATATCTATATTGGTTACCTCCTGTGCCAGGAGCTCTGCCGTGACTTGCTCAAGAGAGACACTGAGCTGTGGGTGTGGGTCTCCAGCACAGGCTGTGGTCTTGCTTGAAGGGGTTGTAGCAAGAATTGTTAGAAGAACAAACCTGGAGCCAGGTATTGGGGTCAACACTGAAAGATCAGAGAAACAGAGCCAGCCATAGCTAACCTCATCTCGCCAATTCCCCAGCTGATCTTATTTTCTCAGGCTGAAAGCATCTGAGTCCTCATCCAAATGGATCTCAGCTGAACTGCTGCTAGAAGCCTAAAAGCTTAACCAGGCTCTAGTTCCTGGTCCTCAAGCCTTATATACCTTTCTGCTTCCTGCCATCACTTCCTGGGATTAAAGGCTTGTGTCACCATGCCTGGCTGTTTCCAGTGTGGCTTTGAACTCACAGAGATCCATCTGGATCTCTGCCTCCAGAATGCAAGGATTAGAGGTGTGTGCGCCACCATTTTTTGGACTCTGTGTTTATCTAGTGGCTGTTCTGTTCTCTGACCCCAGATAAGTTTGTTTGGGTGCACTATATTTTGGGAAATACAGTATCACCACAAGGGGTTGAGACTAACTTTGTCCACATTCACTATCTGAGATTCAAAGATAATGGGGTAGGGGGAGAGAAAAAAACTTCTTGGAAATGGGAGGTGCCCTTCTTTTCGTGCCGCAGCAGGCCACCACTTGGCCCCGGCCATCTGCCACTGCGACTCCCTTGGCGAACTCACTTCCTCCTGCGGGAGACACCAGCCACTGAAGAACACTATTCTTTGGTGTGGTTTCAGACATCCTGTTTCTCTATGTCAGCTGCCATTAAAGCAGGGGTCTAATTTCCCAGGGAGGTCAGCTCATTCCCAAGATGGGTGTGAACTCCCGGGGGGGGGGGGGGGGGCAGAGCTGCTGGGTGTCAAGACAAGCTGAGCTCTCTTCCCCGGGGCAGGGTCTGAAGCAGGGGACCGGGTCAGAAGCAGCAGGAGGAAACATCCCCTCTGGGCGAGTGTGGAGTCAAGCCTGTGGTGAGCTTACTACTTCGTCACACAGCAGTTGCTTGGTTGCTCAGCTGGCGGTGGCACCTCTCGCTGGATTCATGACAGGCCAGCTGCCCTCTGTGCCGTCACAGATGCAATTCTTCTTGTTTGTGCATCTCGGCCTGAGGGGTACTATGGAGATCTGTCTCCAGGAACAGACCAAGCCCTGCCATCGGCAGCACCATTAGATAGCGTCTTCAGTCTCCACTGCTCCAGCTGATAGGAAGTGGCCACTATGGCTCCCGCACCAGTCAGTAGGCATGGAGGACGGAGGCCCAAGTCATCCACTCCTCAGGTCTTCTATGGCTAAGAACCTGGGGCTGGTTTGCAACATTTCTGCTTAGAGTTACTGGCCAAGCTGGAAGTGTGTGTGTCAAAGTCAGTCTAGAAACTGTGTCACATGACCCTGTCCCAAAGTGCAAAATTAATGACAACAAAAGCCCAAACTATCAGCAAGACTTGTCAGCAGACAACCCTTATTGCTGATTGGCTGGGAAAGGTGGGTTACCTGTGACCCCACTCCTAGCTAAATGCTGTACTTTGGGAGGATGGGAAGTGGAGAGCAAATATTCAGAGAGCATACGAGAGCTGGAGATAACTCAGTAAGTTGCTTGCCACACACGGATGAGGACCTGAGTTATAGATCCATACACACGCTGTTGAGGTGGCCACCTGGCATGAGAATGGGCCCCCTAGGCTCATATATGTGAATGCTTAATCATCAGCTGGTAGATTGTTTGGGGAAGTTTAGGAGGTGTGTGTGGCCTTGTTGTGACGCTGGGAATGGGCTTGGAGGTTTCAAAAGACCACACCAGGCCCAGGCTTGCTCTCTCTCTCTCTCTCTCTCTCTCTCTCTCTCTCTCTTTCCAGATTAGGATGTAGCTCTCATCGACTTCTAGAGCACCATGCCTGCCTCAGGAATGCCAAAGTTGACTCTAAAATCTCAAACCTAAGTGCGCATACACACACACACACACACACACACACACACACACATACACACACACACTCACATACACACACACTCACACACACACTCACATACACACACACACACACACACACACACACACACACACACACACACACGGTCACAGAGTCAAAGATCTGTAGAGGCAGAGAATAAGGAAGTGCTCAGAAAACTCAAAGGTAGGATTGGTGGAACATTTGCCTAGCCTATGCAAGGCCCTGGGTTCAATCCCTATTACTGGAGCAAAAAAAGGTGCCATGAGTTAGATGTTTGTGCCACAAGCATTCATGTGTTAGAGAATCGGGTCTCGGTGTGGAAGGGGAATTTTGGACCTTGAGTCTGGTGATGGTGCTGCCCTTGGGCCCTCGGGAAGAATCGAAGTTGCTCTTGAGTGATTGGTAGCCTGGCCTGCACAGATCCCTGGCTTCCTGAAGGCACAGTCCCACACACATCCTGTCATTGCCATCTGTCATCAGGTGACGCCGCCAGTGAGGAGCCCTCTTTGGCGTCTGTGCCACACTGTTTGGATTTCCTGTGATGGGTAACCTTAGTCGCCAGCTTCACTGGATCTGGGACCAAATAAAAGGCAAGCCAGTTGGCATGCCTGTGAGGGATCTTCTTGTCCTGGTTATTTAAAATGAGAGGGGCCACCCTCACGTGGGCAGCACCTTCCATGGGTGGCCAGATGAAATGAGATCCGGCACAAAGAGCTTGACTTCCGCCAGCGTGGACTGACCAGCTACAGAGTTCTCTATTGGGACAGCTAGTGTTGGACTGCCCAGACCATACTGTGTTAGCCTACTTAATAAACCCCCTTTTGATATATAGTAACTCTATGAGCGCTGTTACTCCAGGGAACCCTGACAAACAGAGACTGAGTCCTGATGGTTAAGAGTTCATTGTCCACTTGACCGGAATCACCTGGAAGAATGTCTCTGGGCATGTCTGTGGGAGAGGGTCTTGATTGCTTCAATGTAGAAGACCTGCCACAATGAATGACACCAGGCCCTGGCTAGGACCCCAGACTCTGTAAATGGAGGGATGGAACTGAGCAACCGTTTTGATTCACAGACCTCTGCTTCCTGAGCGTGGGCACCTTATGATTAGCTCCTGCTTCTGGGGCTTCCCCACCATGAAGGACTGTAACTTCCAACTGTCAGTCAAAATAAACCCTTCCTGCCTCAGCTGCTTCTGTCGAGATATTTTGTCACAGCAAAGGGGAAGGAAACTCAGGCAGCCTCCACCTCTGCATGCTTGTGAATGTCTGTTCTCCATTAAGTTAGCCTGCCCTGGGTAGGCATTGTACCCACCCACAGAAAGGGGACTAATGATGTCAGAGACAGAAACCAACGCGAAAAAGCTCCCAGTGGCTGAAGCTAAAATAATTTGGTCAATAAGTGATGTGGTATTTGATAGGAGCCCAAAATATAGTCTATAAATGAATCTATATGGTATAAATTAATGATTCAGTAAATAGGTGAGATAAGGAACAAACCTTCCTTAAAGCTGAATTACAAATCATAATATAATAAATAATCCCCTCTTGGAGGTGGAATTTGTGCCCTTTGTGTGTGGGACAGACTCCTATCCAAACACATCATGGAAGGGGGCGGGGGTAGTGACTTTACCAGGGGACACTTGGCAAACCCTGCGAGGGCCAGAAGTTAGCGTCACCAGTGATGCTGTGTGGTGTCACGCCCCTGATAGGATACAATGAACAAGTCACTGAACTTCTGTGTTATTCTTCCCCAAACCCACAGCCCTCGCCTAAGCCTGAGAAAAACATCAGGTGGATCTAAATGGAGGGACATTCTGCAAAACCCTGCACCCGAACTGCTTTGGTGGGAACGAAGTCAGAGATGTGAGCTCCCATGCTAACCACTGATTCTAGGGTTCTAGGGACCCCCACCCCCACCCCGTCTGCAGATCACACTGCCCCTCTCAAGCCCACAGGGTACAGGGGCCACCAGAGGGCTGAGAAACTGTCACAGACTAGGTGGCTACAGGAACGAATAATTAAAGGCTAAGTGGTTCCCTAGATCAGATCATGGTACCACAAACTATAAAAACTGGTGAAATCCAAATGAATTCTAGAGTTCATTGTTAGTATCATTCGTGCTTTCTTGGTTTTAGCGGCGCTGTTACACAAAACACAAGGGGAAATGGCTGAAGAGGTCAAGGAACTCCACCATCTTTATAACCTTTCTGTAAATCTAAAATTATCCCCCAAATAAAAGTTTATTACTAAACATATATGCACATGATATGTATGATGTGGGACCAGACAGGACTGTGGTAGCACTGGGGGTGAAACCATAAAATCATGAAGGAAATTGGCCTTTGATATGCAGGGCAATTTGGTGGACTTGGTAAATCCTAGGGAGCCCAGTTTAATACAGCAAGTATGCTCAAACGCACTCACACTCTACATTAAGTACAATTTGCCCTGGAAACTTGAGAGAGAGGGATTATAATTTTGGTTTGGAACTTACGTAGCAATGAGTAATATTTAATTAAAATTGGCTACAATTTCCCAGGAGTCAACCATTTCTACCCGGGAATTCTTATGAAGTGAGAAAATCTAACCCACAAACCCTTTAAAATGGAATGATATTTATCAACGCCAAATTTAGCATTTAATAAACTTGACCTAACCTTGTTTTACAGACATTCAGTTAAGCCCTATTGGTTGCATTTCGCTAGACCTTTTTGCATTTGGACCCAATTCACTTATTTTGAAGTCCTTCGAGATAACCACCTCCAGGGTGAGTATGAGGTACTGTTCTGGCCCCCTCCAGCCCTTAAGTCTCCCCAGCCCTACCCAGGCGCCTTGCTTCAGAGTCCCTGTTGCTCAGCCCTCTCTCCCTTTATTCTAGATTTTCTTCCTTTTCTCGTCTTTGCTACTTAACAGTATTTCCCACAATGTCATTGGCTCTGAGCTCTGGACTCAGTTAATGTGCCAACACCCTGAGTGGTTAATGACTCACTGTCCAGGCAATTTGTTTACATCTTTTAATAGATGTATTTTAAGTGGGCCTCTTTGGAGATGTGGCATTTGAATTCAAAGGACTCCCTTCAATTATGTGAATTTAGCTCTTAGTTATAACAGGCATTTCTAGGCAGGTGCAAATTCCTTTGGGAGTAAACTTTTTAAAAATATCCTTTCTTCCTGGGAACTCATAAATTAGTAGAAGAGGGGACATAGGAAGTGTCTTCCTGCAGCATAGGTGGGCAAAGTCAGCAGGGAAAAGCTAAAAGAGAGGCTGTAGGTGCTCATGGCCGAGCCTTCGTGCAGCGGCAGGCATGGAGCAGGCTTCCTGCAGGGAGTGGCCTTTCAGGGGGACCCTGAAGGGTCAGTGGGACTGGGTGGGGGCTCCGGAGCCCTCCTGGTTCCTTCTCTCCTGACCAGCTGCTGATCATGAATTGTTCCAGCAGAGGGCATGCCACACCAAGACCGGTTTCTTTAGCCAAGTCTGTGGATCTCTGCAAGGCTCTGCATGGACAGAGCTCTCCTGACTTACTATGAAGGACAAGTAGTCTCTCTGTGATATTTAGAGTTGCTTGCTCCCAATTTGGACTCCAGGGCTCCACCTTGTGTTTGCCTGGAATTAGCAATGAATTTGCATTTTCCATCAACTTCACGTACTTCCAGGGCAGCCTGGTTGCCATCTGTCCGATTCTACCTCCCCACCAGCATTAACATACCCTTCTGGGAGAAGCCAATCTTGGGAGTCTGGGCTGTCTAGGCTGGAGAAGGGAGTAGAAGGCCTCTGTGGGTTGTCATGGGAACGGGTTCAGCCCTCCTTCTTAGAGAATTATGAGCCAGAATCTAGTCTGTTTGGTGTTTGAATTATTTCTCGGTGCGCCAGGTGTGGCAGTGCATGTCTGTGCCCCAGCACTCGGCAGGTGGAGGTAAGGGGATCAAGAGTTCAAAGGTATGGTGGTGCATACCTTTAATCCCAGCACTTGGGAAGCAGTGACAGGCAGATCTCTGTGAGTTCAAGGCCAGCCTGGTCTACAGAGTGAGTTCCAGGACAGCCAGGGCTGTTACACAGAGAAATCCTATCTCAAAACAAAACCAACCAACTAAACAAGCAAAACAAACAGAGTTCAAGGTCGGGGCTAGTGCAATGACTCAGCTGTTACGAGCACCCCAGCTTTATTCTTGCTGAAGACCCTAGTTCATTGCCCAGATCCATGTCAGATGTCTCATAAATCCCTACAGCTCCAGCTCTAGAGGGATCTGATGCTCTTTTCTGGACTCCAAAGGCTATTGCACTCACACATGCACACACTCACACACAGACACATAATTAAAAATGTAAAATAAACCTTAAAGCAAACCAACCAAACCTGAGTTCAAGGTCATCCTTGGCTACATTTAAAAAAAAAAAAAAAAAAAAAGATCTGGAGAAGAGATGAGACAGAATTTTGAGCACAAGTGACTAACTCGGGAATAACCTCAGGAAAACCCTAGAGAGCAGCTAAAACAGAACAGGGAAGGAGAAGACAAGTGTCACCTTTGGGGCACCCTACCCTCTGCACAGACAGGAGGCAACGCCCTATTCCTGGCTCTGTGGAGCGTATGCTGCTTGGGGCAAAGTCCCAGGCTATGTGTCCCTGTCCCTTACAGGTTGTTCTTATTCTAGGAACATAAGCTGACCAGCATCTCTGGTTCTTGATGCGTCAGCATGAAGGGGCTCTGAGGGCTCATGCTTCATCCTCTGCAGACAACTGTGGTTATGAGCCCTTGGCCGATGAGTGCAGAGCTGCCAGAGGACTGTGTCAGATCCAAAGGAAACGCCAATCCTCCCAACTCCAAAAGGCTGTCCGAATATCCAGAAATGAGCTCAACCTGCACTATAAAAGGATTTCTGGTGGTTACACAAAAGTCAGTCTTCCTCAGGAACTTGTGAAACAGGTTCCCTTCTGCCAGAAATAGTGATTTCCCTTCCCTCTGGCAGAATGGGCATTGGCTACCTATCGGCATATCAAAGCACACGCTGGCCTCCAGGTGCTCTCAGAATCACAAATACTGTTTCATAAAGTCTGCTCTAGCATCCTCGGCCTCCTCACCTCCCAGGCTCCCCACTTTCCAGCTATCCCTTTGTTCTTTATGATAGCAAAGATTCCCCCACTACACCTGCTTCTCCCTGGGCCCTCTCTGTCCTCTATCTTCTGCGATTCTCCTCTCTCCCTCCAGCAGTCCTGGCCACATCCAGTCTGCTGGCCATGTTCAGTCTACTTCTTTCTCTCTCTGCTCTGGACTCTTCAGATGCCTCTGGACATGTTCTCTCTTATTTACAGTACTGCCCCACCCCCGCCCCAACCGCACCACAGAGTGGTCATGTGGGAAGATTTTTAATGCACCCCTTGCACGCAGACTTGAGGATAGTGGGGTACAGCTAGGACAACGGTTGTGGCTCGCCAAGGCCCCTCCTATTGACGTCCTTCATGGTCTCTTCCTAATTGGTCCTTTTCATGACCTTCCTAAGGGCACTTTTGCAAGTCTACCCACTGCACTTGACTGTCCCTGCAAAGGTGGCTTGCAGCTGGCTTTCTCCGCAGCTCAGCACATCCCTGGATATGCTGTTGCTCAGCTCAGGGAAGCAACACCTGGGAAACTTCAAGGGAGAAAAAGGGGAAAAGCTCCGCCCCCATTCTCTTCTCCCATAAAGCCAGTAGACAGGGTGGTTCTCAACCTGCCTAAAGCTGAGACCTTCCAAGACAGTTCCTCATGTTGTGGTGATCCTCAACCATAAAATTATTTCATTGCTACTTCACCGCTGCAATTTTGCTACTGTTACGAATCAGAATGTAAATATCTGATATGCAATCCCCCAAGGGGGTCACAACCCACAAGTTGAGAACTGTTACAACAGACTATGGCAAAGCCAGGAACAACAGTTCTCCAACGCAAAGGCCCAGTGAGGCCCAGCTGGGGCAGTAGGCTGCGGCAGTTCTCGGGGCCTCCTGTCACTTTGACTATGCCGAGGAAGGGTATAGGAAAAAGCTCCGGGGACAAGCCCAGAATGAGAAGCATAAGGAGGGAGCAGACTTCATCCACAGGCTGTGGTCCCAAGAGCAAGGGGTTAAGGAAGCAGACTGCCTCACTCCATCCTCCCTGAGACAGCCCTGTCCTGGTTCTGATCCTCATCATTACTTTTGGGTCCCTGTGCACAGCATCAGGTCCACTCACACCCAATAAATACTTGTGGATTAAACACCAAGAACCATTCTCTCTGTGGATGCCATCTGTCTGATACTCATGTACCCAAAAATAAACAGTAAAGATGCAGTGTGGAGCAATCTCAGATATACGACAGGGACCAAACGAAGGGCCTTAAAATACACAGGAATCCAATAGTTTCTTTTTGCAGAAGAGGAAATTGATAGAGTTGGGAAATATCTCTTGGGGTGGGCACACAGCTCATTCCAGACAGAGCTGAAACAGAAAGGCAGCTCAGAGCACACCATTTTTGATGGGAGTCTAGATAAGGAGGGAGCGTGCTGCCCTCAAATGCACTGATGTGTATGTGGGAAGGCTCTCCCAGGGTCTGGACATGACTTGCTTGAAGTACACTGCACTGGCAGGTATGTGGCAGCAGGTGTACCCCTAAAGGTAGAGAACCCATACGTTCTTTTCTACTATTGGGATGCCCAGAGGAGGTTCTGCCCAACCTGCTTCCTTTGGCCTGGGAAACGCTGTGTACCTTGGTAAAGACGCTGTTCAACCCTGGTGGATGATGAGGAAGCTGGGCCCCTGCCAGGGCTGGGGGGGTTGAAAGCTCAGTCTGGTGGAGACATGGAGATCCTGCTCAGGATTGATTGACTGTCTCCACCCAACCAAAATCCACACAGTTCCTAGCACAGTGTGCACGCTCAGCCCTGGGAGGGAGTTTGGTTGGTACTTGAGCAGTCAATCCAAGCAGGAGCTTTACAAATTAGCATGTCCTTTAAGCCAATAATTCTCATTACAAAATCTGTTCTAAGGAAACAATGTGACATACAGAAAAACCTTTATGCTAAAAAGTGTTTGTCACAATGTTGACAAAAGGCAGAAATTATAAGAAGCAGTGGAGGCCAACTATGGTGAATTAGTGAAATGAGTCACAAAATATCCCATAATAAGCTGCTGTGTACACATGCAGGAGTCACAATAAAGAAACCACTGAAATGACCACTCCATGATTGTGGCTAAGGGGAGGCTTTTATTGTGGGTAAGAGAAAGAAAGTGGCCAGAGGCATCAGGAAGAGTCCAGAGCAGAGAGAAAGGAGGCAGGCTGGACAAGGCCAGGACTCTCTGGGAGAGAAAGGGGAACAGCAGCAGGTGGATGGTCAGAGTCAGGAGTGAGCATGGCCAGGGAGGGGCAGATGGCATAGAGAGAGCAGGGATCTGAGGTGAGAAGGGCCAGGATGCCAGCATGGACTTTGAAATGTATAGCAGGGCCTGAGGGAGCTGGCACAGACCAACATGCAGCCACAGGTAACGTCAATGGAGCCATACTCTGCCAGCAGCAAGGGAATGACTCCTTTTAGCAAGTGGGAGCTGCTTTTACACATTCCTGAGGAAGGCTGGCTTTCATCTGACCACCACCAGAGATCCTCCTATGGTCCAGCGTGAGCTCATTTCTAGACATACGGACTATATATGGACTGCATGAGACCTACCAGTGCAGTCATTAACCAGGGTGTTTGTAATGATTTTTTTAAATCAGTACTGGGGTTTAAACCCAAGACTCACCCATGCTGGGCCAAGGCTCTTCAACAGATCTACATTCACAGCCTTGAAACAACTTCACAACCTAAATAAATCCATGTTGTCACCACAATTTTTAAATTTAAATTTTGCTTTATGTGTGTGGGTGTTTCACCTGAATGTTTATGTCTATGCAACCACATGCATGCCCGGAGCCTTCAAAAACCAGAAATGGGCACCAGATTCCCTGCACTTGGAGTTACAGACAGTTGTGAGCTGCCTTGTGGGTGCAAGGAACCAAATCCAGGTCCTCTGGAAGAACAGCCAGTGTTTTTCACCATTAAGCCAATAATTACCCAAGTTGTTATATATGATAATGAGCTTGATATAGTTGTCATTTTGCAATGCAATGAATATAGAAACATTGGGTTGGGTCAGGCATGGTGGCACCCCCTTGAACTGCTGGGCTTTTCCTTTGAGCCATCAACCAGCTCCCAAATCATGACACAGAGACTTATTAGTTTTGAATGTTCCACCTAGCTTAGGTACATTTCTGGCTAGCTCTTTTAACTGAAGTTAACCTGCTTCTTTTTAACCTGATGTTTTGCCTTGGGGCTTTTTACCTTTCTTCCTGTGTGCATCTTACCTTCATGCTTCTTGTATCTAGCTGGTGGTGGCTGACTGGCTTCTGGCTCCAGGGTCTCCCTCATTCTCTCCTCCTCCTCTCATTCCTTCTTCTCCTCTTATTTATTCTCTCTGCCCACCAGCCCCGCCTATTCCTCTCCTGCCTAGCTATTGGCCAATCAGCTTTTTATTAGACCAATCAGGTGCCTTAGGCAGACAAGGTGGAACAGATGCAACACATCTTTACATAATTAAACACACATCCTTACATCATTAAACAAATGCAGCATAAACAAATGTAACATATCTTTACATAATTAAAATGATATTCTACAACACCCACCTTTAATCCCAGAACTCAGAAGGCAGAAGCAGGCAGATCTTTGAGTTCAAGGCCAGCCTGGTCTACATAGTGAATTCCCAGACAGCCAGAGCTACACAATGAGACACTGTCTCTGAATAAAACAACAAAAACGCATTAAGTTGTATACCTTACATATTTAATTTTTGTCAGTTACACACCATACAGTTGGAAAAGAAAATCCAGGTTCAAATAGCACATACTGAGTGATTTTAATAACGTGAAAAGAAATGGCCAGACAAAGCTAGGAGCAAATGTACCAAATGCTAATGGCTCCCTTCAACAATAGACCCATGTGGAAGGTTTTCTTTTTGTACGATGGCATTTTACTGTGGCAGACAGTCTTCTTGGGTGGTTCCTGTGACTGTCCTCAGGCATCTTATTTTGTTCAAGTATAAACTGATAGCATAACCACTCCATGGGATGGTTAAAGAGAAGGTTTTTATTGAAGCTGTGAGAGACATCTGGAAGAGTCCAGAGCTGAGAGAGAAAGCAGTAGACTGAACATGATCAGGAGGGAGGGAGGGAGAGGGAGAGAGAGAGAGAGAGAGAGAGAGAGAGAGAGAAAGAGAGAGAGAGAATATCAAAAATAGCAGGGTTATAAGGAGAACGGGTAGCTGGGTCAGGGGGTGGGAAGCCTGTGAACTGGAGAGGGCTTAGGGTGAGAAGGGCTAGAAGGCCAGCATGGGCTTTAACACATGGCACTGGGTACTTGTGGTACTGAGGGAGCCTGGAGGCCAGCATGTCCTTTGGGATGCTAATAGCACCACAGGTAACTGTTTGTCCCTTCTGCAGGGAAATGGCTCCTTTAGGTGGAAGAACTAGCTTCACCAGTTCCTGAAGAATGCTGTCTTTTACCTAACTGCCAGAAATTCACCTCTAGTCCAGGACTGCCTGCTGTAGTTTCTGGTTGAGATGCATCAGATTTGATCAATCGAGACCTCCTGAATCTGGACAGATAGTATCTATCAACACAGGTTATTGTACTGATATTTGCTCTGCCCATGACCTTGGGCTAGACAGCCCAAAGGAGGCGATACTTCCTGCCTTATAAGAGGTCACGCACAACTAGCCATGTGGGCAAGAAACTGCTCTTGCCTGGACTGCTTGACAATATGTGTGTAAACTGGACATGCAGGACCCATGGGAAGATGGCCACTGAACTTTGCCAAAACAAGGCAAAATGGTCCTTCAAGTTCCTGCTCCACAGAAGAAACTGCCAGACATTCTTCAGGACACAAAGGAAAGCAAACTGACAAACTTTGCCAAAATAGGCAAAATGGTCCTTCAAATTTCTTGCTTCACCAAAAAGTATGCCAGAGACTCTAGACATGTAGGCTGAAGATAGATGCCCCAATGTTACAGAGGAACTTTGGATAACTGTCCAGGCAGCCAGATGTCTCTGTCATTTCTAGAATTTTGGAAGTTGTTTGCAATGCACTCCTGTTTACTCAGATAATATCCCTCTGGGGTTTTTGATAGCATTGAAGACTAGATAGTTATAATTATAATTTTCCTTGGTTATGATAAAAGGTAAACTAGATATGAAACTTTAGACTCATAAATATAAGATAGATAATATTTTCTTTAAATTTGCCAAATACAAAGACTAGATCTTGTAACTGCAATTCTTGCTTGATAACTGTTTTGTTATATGTAATTTTAATATGCTAAAATGAAAACCTTCCTTTTTGATTAGACAGAAAAGGGCAAGTGCTATGGAATGGTCTTTCTGTATGCTATGAACATGTGTTGCTACTATTGGTTAGTAAAGAAGCTGCTTTGGCCTATGGTGAGGCAGGTTATAGCCAGGTGGGAAATCCAAGAGAGACACAGGGAGAAGAGGTGGAGTCAGGGCAGACGCCATCCAGCCACCCAAGAAACAAGATGCCAGCAGACCCAGTAATGCCATGGCCACATGGCAATACATAGATTAATAGAAATGGGTTAATTTAAGATGCAATAGCTAGCTAGCAATATACCTGAGCCATAGACCAAACAGCTCGCAATTAATACTAAGCCTTTGGGTGATTATTTTATAAAAATTGTTGCTGCCTGGGTGGAATCAGTTGGGACCGGACAGGACTGAGAAACCTCAGGCTACAACTGCCTTTTAGAATCTGGGGATGCCAGGCGGTGGTGGTGCACGCCTTTAATCCCAGCACTCGGGAGGCAGAGGCAGGCAGATCTCTGTGAGTTCAAGGCTAGCCTGGGCTACCAAGTGAGTTCCAGGAAAGGCACAAAGCTACACAGAGAAACCCTGTCTCAAAAAAAAAAAAAAAAAAAAAAAAAAAAACAGAAAAAAAAAAAAAAGAATCTGGGGAGCTGGAGTTTCCTTTGGCCCTAGCATCCAGGTTCTATGGTTCTGGGATCCAACCAAGGGCTTCATCCAAGCTAGGTGAGCACTCTATTAACTGAACTACATCCCTTGCCTCTCTTCTCCTCTTTGAAGACAGGGTCCCACTTTGTATCCTAAGCTAGCCTGAAACCATGTAGCTCAGGTTAGCCTCAAATTTGTAATCTTCCTGCATGAATTGCTAAGCCCAGTACATATCTTTAAGCTAAAATAGCTACAGACTACTAGTGGATAGCAGATTGGACATCGCAGTTCTGTAGGTTAAATGTCTGTGTTCTGAGAATGCACAAACTTCACAAGAAGTCTCAGGGGACAGGAGGGATGGCACTGACTGACCCTCTGGCCCTGAATGTTCTTATCTGTGAGAAGGAAATGGCTCCCTCAGTTTCAAGAGTCTACTGTGTGAAGACGACCTGCTGAGAAGGGGGCCATGTCTGTGACTCTCCACCAGAACTGGCCACATGGAATGCGAGGGAGCTGCTGCCTGGGATTGTAGATGCTTTCTAACCAAGAGCAGGTGAGGCAGGGAGGCCCCACGCCTGTGTCCCTCCTGGGGGCTGAGCAGGTCTGTTTTTCAGAATGTTGGTATGATTCCAGCTCAGAGGTTCTTATGCCTCCCACCCTGGTTCTCTGGCTCTTCCCTGTTCTCCAAGGCGTGCTCCCCTGAGTCTAGGGGAATGCAGACTTTTCCCAGAGGGAACTATTCTGCCCTGAGGCAGCTCCCCGCACCCTGCAGCTAGAGCTGGGGTGGGGGTGGTGAGAACCTCTTTTGGGAATGCCTGGCAGACTCCTTGGCAGGGGCAGGGAGGGAGCAGGATGCAGAGTGAGGGAAAGTATATTTAATATTATGAAATAATTGTATATTTGGATAATGAAAAAATAGATGTTTTCCTTGTGCCACAGGAATAAAAGCAAGGAGAAATCCTGTCCCTGGGGAGTGTTGGAAAGCGAGGGAAGCTCCCCCTGGAGGCTGGGAGGCCAAAGAAGCCACTTTTTCTTTTTTTTTTTTTTAGGGTGTGTGTGTGTGTGTGTGTGTGTGTGTGTGTGTGTGTGTGTGTGTGTGTGCCTGGCACCTGTGAAGGACAGAACACAGTGCTGGATCCCCTGATACTGGAGTTACAGACAGTTATGAGCCATGTGGGTGTTGGGAACCCAACCCGGGTCCTCTGCAAGAGCAGCCAGTGCTTTTTTTTTTTTTTTTTTTCCCCGAGACAGGGTTTCTCTGTGTAGTTTTGGTTCCTGTCCTGGATCTCACTCTGTAAACCAGGCTGGCCTCAAACTCACAGAGATTCACCTGGCTCTGCCTCCCAAGTGCTGGGATTAAAGGTGTGCGCCACCTCTTAACTGCTGAACCGTTCACGACAGAAGGGCCTTGAAGACAGATCAGTCACTCTATAAGCTGTGCTGTTTTGGGGAAATTACTCAGCATCTGGAACCTCGGTGTCTTTATCCATAAAATAGGAATAATTATTCCTCCTACACAGAACTCCACGCATGGTATGTTTTATTTGAAACGGCGTCTAGCCAAAAGCATCCCCTTACCTTGTCAGTGCCAGCAGGAGTATGGAGAGGAGGTGGAGCTGGAGGTCCTGCAGGCCAAGACTGTAGAGTCAGCATGAGGGAGCCAGGGGGACCTGGAGCTGGGGGTCGAAGAGAATAAGGCCTCACTTTCCACAACATATAACACATCTAGTGTATTTGTCCTGCTCAAGGGGAGGGATGTGGGTGAGGAGCTGGGAGTTGAAGGTGTAGTGGGGAGAGGGTCTTCCTTCCAGGAGCAGCTGAAGAGCGTGCAGGACCAGAGGTGGATGGACATGTGTTCATGTCCTCCCTTCATGTCTGGGGCCTTGCTGGTGGGATAGACCCCTGTCCAGGGATGTATATGATCTAAAAGGTCAGTATAATGGCCAGGCGGTGGGTGGGGCTCTTCCCACAGTATCCTGATGCAGGGTTCCCCTAGTCAGATTTTTCCAATCGTCCCCAACCCTGTGATAATATGAAGCTGTGTTCTCCAGACCAAAGACTGAAGGTCACACACTCTTTACTTTGTTTTTTTCAACATCTGTGTGTCAGTGCCAGGAGACACACAGGGTCACAAGAACTAAATGGCCTCTTTTGAAGTTTCGAAGGTCTAAGGACTCAGGTTCTTGGCTGCTGGATTCCAGACTCCAGTCTGCTGGAGCCTTCTGATGGTCTCTGGTCCCTTCTCTTGACTCTTAGGATGCACCTGTCCACTCTGGCAGTCTTGTCAAATGTGTGTGCCTTCTGGCCCCCCCAACGACTGAGCCTGCTGAATGATTCCAGACCTCATTCTAGACTCAGGAAATGGTGGGACTGTAAGAGAGCTTAGAAGCCATGTAAACACAGCTCTTCAATTATACTGAAGAGGAAACAATCCCTGGGAAGGCAATGGAGGCTCCCAACAAGTAGCATCAGGACCGGAACCAGCATGGAATCTACTGACTCCTTCCTAGCCAAGATCATGGGACAAACATGATGCAGGGATCACTTGGGAAGGTTTTTCCAGCTGTCCCCATCAATATGATCAGCCTCCTGGGGCTGGAGAGACGGCTCAGCAGGTAAGAGCTCTCTTCCAGAATCTGGGGTTTGATTCCCAGCATCCCACGATGGCTCAGTAACCATCTGTAACTCCAGTTACAGAGGATCTGATGCCCTCTTCTGGCAGCCTCGGGCACTGTATGCAAGTGGTGTGCATGCATACATACATGCAGACAAAACACCCATACCCATAAAATAAATCTTAAAAAAAAAAAAAAAAAAGACCAGCCTCCTCCTCAATTCATATTCATGTATGCCACCCCCTTCCCCATGTGTCCTAAGCATAGGGGACAGTTTATGGCACAGTGGAAATGTCATCAATGCAATCCATGCAGATGAGACCAAAGCAAAGTACTCAGCTCTCCAAGGGTCTTTGGGGCCTGGAAAACACACTGAATGCATTTTGCCAGGACAGTGAACTGAAGCATGACTATGCTTGGGACCTAGAAAAGTCTCAGCCTATGTCCCAGCTCCACCACCTGCTGCACAGGGGCAGCCAGATTGCTTCACTTTCAGCCTCAGTTTCCACATGGAAGAATCAGGTACATAGCTCAGTGGGCTGCTGTGGTAGCTACATAGTCCAAGGGGCTGTGCCAGCATCGCCTGAACGCTGAGCACTCACACTGTGGGGTTTTTCCATAGGAGAGAAGCAACATGCTGCCGGCCCTGCCCTTCCCTCTTCCTGGGAGCAATGGCACTCTGCACATGACCTGGCCATCGGCCAGAGGAGGGAATCTGGTCAGGGGTCGCCTTCTTTGGGACCTGGGCCTTGTAGGCAGTTGCTGCTTGTGCTGAAACCCCTTTTGGCTCACTGCCCCCAACAAAAAGAATCCACAGGTAGAAGGTACCTGAAGCCTGGCAGAAAAGGCTCCCAGCCTTGGATCAGGGCACTGCTGTGCTGAGGGCTTCTAAGTCAATGCCATCACACACAGGGCTGTTGGCCCAGCATGAAGTGGGATGGCACAGCACATCTGTGGGTGGTAGAGATGATGGCAGCAGCAGGGTCTTGCTCTATGTGGGCATGACAAGGACGAAACTGGAGCCTGAGCAGCTGACACCGGGGTTTTCATCCTCATTGGGGGACACGATTCAGCCCAGGGATCTTGTAAAGGGGACCAGGAAGTACAGTAGCAGGCAGGCACAGGGACCATCAGGGCAGCATTCTCCTCTGGCCTTGTGGAATCCTATTTTTTTAACCTGTGTCTCATGGAATCCAAAGACACAGCCAAGCAATGGAGATGTGAATGCCAAGGCCCTCACCCACCTGCTCTGCCTCAGACGCAGACAGCTTTCATCCATCCCACCCTCTCTTCCCAACACCCATGTGCTCCCTCCTCTCAGCTCAGACATCTGTTCCCCACCCACTCTTCATCACCACCCTCCCATCTCTCAGCCTGCTCCCAGGAAACGCTGTCTGTCTGCAGCACCCTCCTTGTCCCTGTCAGAGAACCATGTACTCTGCTGTCCACCCTTCCACACCTACAGCACCGCAGCACCCTCTCCTCTACTGCTAGCATGGTCAGTACCAAGACACTGATGGCATTTTTGGGCAGTGTTGGCCGTAAGGCCCTTGTACCGGGTCGGGGGTGTGGTCCATGTGTGACATTTGCTTATGTGGAAATATCACCGTGAACTCCATTGATTTGTACAAGTAACAGTTTTAAAGAGGAGGCTGGAGAGATGACTGAGGAGGTAGAGTGCTTGCTGTGCACAATGATGTGTGGCCCCTCAGCACCCACGTAGAAAGAGGAGCATGCTGGTGTCTACCTGTAATCCCAGAGTTGGGAGGCAGAGGCAGGAGGGTCAAGAGGCTGCTGGACAGCCAGTCTAGCCAATCAATGAACTCCAAGTTCAGTGAGAGACCCTGTCTGGGCAATAGAGAGTAATAGAGGGAGATGACCCATGTTGACCTCTGGCCTCCATGTATGTACACAGAGGCACGTGCACACATGATAACATATACACACCCCTAAATAATTTTAATAGTTTCTTGGCAATACTAGGATTGAACCCAGAGTTTCATGAATGCTAGGCAAGAGCTCTACTGAATTACATCTCCAGATCAGTGATCATCAATCTTAAGAAAACAGATTTTAAAAGATTACTTTTATATGTATGTGTTTTCCCTGCATGTATGTGCATGTATTGCATGCAAGCCTGGCCCCTGCAGAGGCCAGAGGAGGGTATCAGATCTCCTGGAACTGGAGTTACAGATGGTTGTGAGTTACCATGGGGATGCTGGGAACCAGACCAGATCCTCTGCAAGAACTTCAAGTGTTCTTAACTGGTGAGCCATCTCTCCTGACTCCAAGAAAACAATTTTTAAAAGGCAAAAGTGTCTAGAGGCTGGAGAGGGTAAGAACACTTGATGGAAAAGCAAGAAGTCCTGAGTTCAAACTCCCCAGATCCCATATAAGAAGCCAGAAGTGGGCACATATGCCTATGAGCCCAGCATTGGGGTGGGGGCAGGGGCAGGATCCAGGAACGCACTGGCCTACTAGCCAGAGTGATTAGCTCCAGTAAGAGAGCCTGCCTCAAAACAGAAGGGGCGCAGAGACAGAGGAAAGTATCCACATCTGGTCTCTGCACACTCACACGGGCATGCACGACACACGCGTGGGCCTGTTACTCACAGCTTCCCAGGAGATAACCTGGCCCTAGCATGTCTTTGGAGCCTTTTCTCTCGGGTCAGTGGTACTGAATGCTGTTCCACTCCACCTACCTGGCTCCCCAGGTCCAGCTGCTCCTTGGATCCAGCCTCCTGTTTCCTTGTGTCTCCATTAGTCTCGTCTCCGTCACCACTTGTCTTTCTGTTGGCCCAGCTAGGTCAGGCCGTCTCCATCGCTACGCTATGAGTTGCTTTCAAAATATCAAAATGTCCCAAAGCATCCTTCTACGCCACTGGAGTCCTGGGCAGCAGTTAAGGCCTTCCTTTGGCTCCTACGTTTTATGATCCAAGGCTTCTGACCCAGGATCCTTCATGGTGAGCACATCCCTCAGCACCCTGTTGTCCCAATCTCCTGCCCACACTCCCACCCCTGAGCTCCCGGCTCCTCTGTGGCTTCCCTGGCTCTGAAAGGACCCTTCTGCCCACAGGACTTGGCAGGTGCCATCTTATTTCCAGCACTAGTCCAACTGCAGTCCCTCTGAGGACTCTGGTGTTCCCTTTTACAGAATGACAGCATCCCAGCTGCCAGGATTCTGAGTGTCTCTCCCATTCCTGTCAGGAGCTCCTTTGAAAAACGTGTTTGGTCATCTCTGTTTCTCCACTGGCCTCTGAACAGCCCATACTATTCACTGTGAGGTCTGGCCACTATCAGGCCCGGTGAGACCAGAGGGGAGCCAGGCAGGTAGTGGCTTGTGATGTGACCATTTGGCTGCCCACAATTACCGTGTTCTGCTGCCAAGACACCCAATCAGTGCTTTGTTTCCTAGCTTCCGAACCCTGCACCTTCTAGATTGTTTGGGAGTAGCCATTGAGCCTTAGCTGTTCACAAGGGGGACAAGCTGCATGTCCAGCATTTGTAACAAATGCTTTCAGGGCATATATTTTATTCTTTGAATTTGTTGGATCATTCCCAAATAAGAATTTGGGTTCTTGTTTGTTTTCTTGACTTCTGTTATTTATAGGCAGCTGGGCTGCTTTC
The DNA here is from genome assembly GCF_903995425.1 of Onychomys torridus. NCBI lineage: Eukaryota > Metazoa > Chordata > Mammalia > Rodentia > Cricetidae > Onychomys > Onychomys torridus. Next base: position 65,665,604 of record NC_050458.1, on the reverse strand, counting down.
CCTCAGTGTTTTGGTCTCCAGCAAGGCCTTCTCTTGACCCCTCTGTATCAGGCTGCGTTTTAGACGCAGACCCAGAGTCAGGCACTGTCCTACTTTGCTCTCTCTCTTGCTGTGATGAACACCATGACCGAAAGTAACTCGAGAGTTTGTTTGGTTAGTACATCATATTACAACCCATCGTAGAGAGACATCAGCGCAAGACCCTGGAGGCAGGAGCTGACGCAGAGACTACAGAGGGGTGCTGCTCACTGGCTTGCTCCTCCTGGCTTGCTCAACCTGCTTTCATATAGAACCCAGAACCGCCTGTCCAGGGTGACACCACCTTTGGTGGACTGGGCCCTTTCTACATCAATCATCAGTCAAGAAAATGCCCTATTGGTATTTTTGAAGACTTTTTGTTTCTTTTTTTTTTTCTTTTGGTCTTATTGGTCTTTAGTGTCTTTGATTTTTGTTTTTGTGGGGTTCTTTGGTGTGTGTTTCTTGGGAATATTTTGTTTGTTTCTTGTTTCTTTTTCTTTTCTGGGAGAGAAAGAGAAAGCATAAAGTTGTATGGATAGAGAATGGGGAGGATCTGAGAAAGTTGAGGGAAGGAAAAATATATTTTATGAAAAGATAATTTTTAATATAAAAAGGATTTAAAAAGAAAGAAAATGCCTTACAGGGAATTTGATGGAGGCATTTTCTCAACTTAAATTCCTCTTTCTAGACAACTTTAGCTGTGTCAAATTGGAAAACAAATAAAAAACCCCACAAAAACAGGGCAGGAACCCTCTGGAGTCAGCAGAGAGTGAAAGCTGAGAGCACAGATCTGAAAAAACCAGGCTCCACCCTTGGCTCTGCTACTCAGCTGTGTGAGCATCACAGTGAGCACCATTTTCCTCATCTGCAGCACCCATTGCACAAGCTGCAATTATTGGATCAGAGTGACTCTGAAGCACACAGAAGAGCAGACACTGGCCCTCACTGCAGCACACACTGCACACACTGGATCAGAGTGACTCTGAAGCACACAGAAGAGCAGACACTGGCCCTCACTGCAGCACATTCTGCACACACTGGATCAGAGTGACTCTGAAGCACACAGAAGAGCAGACACTGGCCCTCACTGCAGCACACTCTGCTCACACTGGATCAGAGTGACTCTGAAGCACACAGAACAGCAGACACTGGCCCTCACTGCAGCACACACTGCACACATTGGATCAGAGTGACTCTGAAGCACACAGAAGAGCAGACACTGGCCCTCA
>NC_050458.1:65029333-65064332 GCF_903995425.1 Onychomys torridus | reverse complement strand
GTTAAAAGCTAGTTCAGATCATTTTCACAGGTGCACTCTGGGTCCTTCCTATGTGAAGAACTATTTTGAGAATGCATATCATTTATTATTCAGTTCATAGGAAAGGATGGTGCTTATTATTCTCAAATTGCTTTGGACACTTTGCAGACAAGCTATTCTGATATCAGAGTGTAGGAACAAACTCCCATTCTCAATTTTTTGGTTTTTTTTTTTTTGTTTTTGTTTTTCAAGACAGGGTTTCTCTGTAGCTTTGGAGCCTATCCTGGACTAGCTCTGTAGACCAGGCTGGCCTCGAACTCACAGAGATCCACCTGCCTCTGCCTCCCGAGTGCTGGGATTACAGGCATACGCCACCACTGCCCGGCTCAATTTTTTTATATTTCATGAAAAATAGTTTAGAATTACAGTGTGCGTGTGTGTGTGCGTGTGAGTGTGTGCATGTGTGAGTGTGTGTGCACGTGTGCGTGTGTGTGTGCGCGGGGGGGGGGGGGCATGTGCGTGCGCGTGCACTCATCAAAAGACAACTACAGGAGTCAGTTTTTTTTTCTCACACCATGTTGATCCTGGGTTTAACCCAGGTCCTCAGGCTTGGTGGGACTGCTGAGCCTTCTTGCTGCCCCTTCATTTTGTTTTAAACTTCAGAAGTGATTGCAGACTCACAAGGCATTATCACTGGACGTTCTTATGCAGTCCCCTAACCATCTACACACACAGATGACTTTCTTTCCTGGAGGTCTCACTATGTAGCCCAGCTAACCTCCATGTTAACCATAGAGGAGTGTGCCACCATTCCTGGATACTTACTTTTTAAAAGGTGAGCTGAGTTACATGTTTTTTATCACCTATTTCAGTATATTTAAGAACATGTAAATGCTGAGAATAAAAGACATTTTATATTAAGCATCATCATTGTTCAGAACCTAGCTGGCAGTAGGTGGCTTTGTAGGTACTTGTTCCCCATTGACTGTAAAGCAGATTGCAGACATCATGATCCTCTCTGCCTGTACTATTTGACACTTTCTCCAAAGAAGCACAGAACTGTAGCCAGAAGTATTCCTGTGTCCCTCAGCTGCCCTGTCCCAAGTAAACACACAGAGGCTTGTATTAATTACAGACTATTTGGTCTATGGCTCAGGCGTCTTGCTAGCTAGCTCTTTCAAATTAAATTAACCCATTTCTATTTATATATTGCCACGTTTCATATATATCTATATATGTAGGTATATATAGATATAGATAGATAGATAGATAGATAGATAGAGAGAGAGAGAGAGACGGCGGGGGGGAATGTGTGTGTGTGCATTTTGCATACATGTGGAAATCAGAGGACAAGCTGCAGGCCTTGGTCTTCTTCCACCATGTGGTTCTAGAGGTGCAACTTACACCATCCAACTTGGTGGCAAAAACCTTTGCCCACTAAGCCGTCTAGCTGGCCGAGCATTGTTCATATTTCTGGTAATCTCGGTCCACATCCTGATAGGTGACAGGGTTTTTGCAGACCTGATGATAGTTACTGTGTTTCTGGTGATCTCGGTCCACATCCTGATAGGTGACAGGGTTTTTGCAGACCTGATGATAGTTACTGTGTTTCTGGTGATCTCGGTCCACATCCTGATAGGTGACAGGGTTTTTGCAGACCTGATGATAGTTACTGTATTTCTGGTGATCTCGGTCCACATCCTGATAGGTGACAGGGTTTTTGCAGACCTGATGATAGTTACTGTATTTCTGGTGATCTCGGTCCACATCCTGATAGGTGACAGGGTTTTTGCAGACCTGATGATAGTTACTGTATTTCTGGTGATCTCGGTCCACATCCTGATAGGTGACAGGGTTTTTGCAGACCTGATGATAGTTACTGTATTTCTGGTGATCTCGGTCCACATCCTGATAGGTGACAGGGTTTTTGCAGACCTGATGATAGTTACTGTATTTCTGGTGATCTCGGTCCACATCCTGATAGGTGACAGGGTTTTTGCAGACCTGATGATAGTTACTGTGTTTCTGGTGATCTCGGTCCACATCCTGATAGGTGACAGGGTTTTTGCAGACCTGATGACTGTAGGCGCTCTTTTTAGGGCTGTTTGTAGGACCCAGTGGAACTGTGGGCTCTGGAGTAAAATTATCCCTGTGGACCCAAGCTCTGTAGCCACCTGTGCCCTGCGGCCCTTCTCCCTGGGTCTCCTGGGTCTGTTTTGTCCATCTTCAGCACTTCCCACTGCCAACCATGTCCACACTGTGTATACTTTGTGGTTGCTGTTTTCACTGGAATACAGGCTCTTTGTCCCATGTCTGAAAGACCACATGCTTCCCCGACATTGCTGAGTGAACTTGGGCCAGTCTAGAAATGTTTTGGGAGCATGTGACTTGAGTTGCTGTCTTCAGGGTTGGTTTTGCTTCTGTTTACAGGTGTAGGCCCTGCCTCTGTGATGGTCGGGAATCTGGTTGCCGGCAAACGCATAGCACAAGCTGCCGGTAGGGACCTGGGGCAGATTGAAGAGAATGATCTGGTGAGGAAGGTAAGTTCCAGATGTGTCAAGTTTCTATCAGTGAGCTCAGGATAGAGTGCAGGTGTGGGCTTGCTACAGGAGTCTTTGGAACTTGCTGACGTCAAGTCTTTTTCTCTCCTTTGTGACTTTAGCACCAGTTCCTGGCAGAGATTTTGCAGTGGCGAGCCCAGGCAACTCCTGACCATGTGCTCTTCATGCTGTTAAATGCCAAGGTATTAAAAATCACTGCAGGGTTGGGGAGTGTTTGCCTAGCATGGACAAGGCCCTGGGTTCAATCCCCAATACTACATACCTGGGCATGGTGATGTATGCCTATAATCCCAGCCCTGGGAGGTAGAAATAGAAAAATTTGGAGTTAAAGATCATCCTCTGGTGCACGCCTTTAGTCCCAGCACTCGGGAGGCAGAGCTAGGCAGATCTCTGTGAGTTCAAGGCTAGCCTGGGCTACCAAGTGAGTTCCAGGAAAGGCACAAAGCTACACAGAACAACCCTGTCTCGAAAAACAAAAAAACAAACAACAAAAAAAGATCATCCTCAAACTACATAGCCTAGACCAGCCTAATTTAGCTGGAGTTACCTCTAGTCCCACCCAGGCCCGCAGCCACTCAGACCCAAATAAACACACAGACACTTATATTATTTAAACTGTTTGGCCTAATGGCTCAGGCTTTTTGCTATCTAGTTCTTATATCTTAAATTAACCCATTTCTATTCATCTTTAAGTTGCCACGTGGCTTGTGGCTTACCGGTACTTTACATCTTACTTCTCATGGCAGTGGCTGGCGGTGTCTTCTCACTCAGCCTTCCTGTTCCCACAATTCTCCTCTCTTTTTGTCCTGCCTATACTTCCTGCCTGGCTACTGACCAATCAGAGCAACACATTCACAGCATATAGAGATATCCACAGCACTTAAAAGTAGAAAAATTTGGAGTTAAAGATCATCCTCAAACTACTACGATCATCCTAGGTTACATGAGACACTGTCTCAGAACAAACAAACACATGAATAGAATGTGCACGAAGAAAGAAACATTAAGAAATTAGGCGGGCCTAGGCCGGGCGGTGGGAGCACATACCTTTAATTCCAGCACTCAGGAGGCAGAGGCAGGCCTAGTCTACAGAGTGAATTCCAGGACAGCCAAGGCTGTTACACAGAGAAACCCTGTCTTTAAAAAAAAGAAAGAAAGAAAGGAAGGAAGGAAGGCAGCTATTAAGAAAAGAAAAACTGAAAGTAGGTTTGGTTTGCGTCAATGCTAACAACTCTGAGTACCTAGGACATTGGGAAAGAAAAGAAGTCCCACACCTGTCTTTTATTACCAGGGGGGTTTTCTCTAGTTGATAATTCACCCAAGGTGATGTCCAGAGGCGAAGCCTATGGAGTGCAATGTCTGCTTGTCTGTACCTGTTTCTGTACTGAGCTTCAACCTGCTTCTCCTTCTTCTGTTGAAAGGGAACCACTGTGTGCACAGCCAGCTGCCTTCAGCTTCATAAGCGAGCAGAGAGGATCGCATCAGTACTTGGTGACAAGGGACATCTAAATGCAGGGGACAATGTGGTGTTGCTCTACCCTCCTGGTAAGGATTGCATTGATAAACTGGACTCTGAACTGTGTTATTAGATCACACATACCAGGAGAGGCTGGGAACTCAGGGCCACCATCTACAACCACAGAGGCCTGGTACTTCCCAACCCCAGTGCACTCCATGCACGTTTGCTAAGGTATGACCCAGGCTGCATCCCTGAGTTGAGTGGTGTGACTGAGTGCTGTCTGTTCTGCATTCCCTTCTGTTTCCATTAGTGCCTACTTAAAAAACACCACACATGGCAGCACTCTGCTGTAATTCCAGTCCTCATGTGGTGGCAGGAGAATTAGATATTCAAGGCCAGGAAGAGTTAAGTAACAAGTTACGTGTGCAGTATGAGCTATATAATAAGACTTATAAGTAGCCAACTGTGGTAACTCACACCTTTAATCCCAGCACTCAGGAGGTTGATGTAAGTCAAGCTCTGTGAGTTAAGGCCGGCCTGGTCTACAGAGTGAGTTCCAGGACAGCCAGAGCCACATGATGGACCTGTCTGAAAACAGCACAAGATAGCCAGGCGAGGGAGCACACACTTACTAATCCCACCCTTGGGAAGTAGTGGCAAAAGGATCAGGAGTTCATGGCCAGCCTCAGCTAAAACCAAACTAACAGAGGCTAAGGAGGAAGCTCGTCAGGTTAAGTGGTTGCTACAGAAGCATGAAGACCTGAGTTTGGATCCAGTACCACATACAAAGCGAGGCTTTGGGCCAGGGAACGAGCTTGTGGGTGAAAGTGCTTGCCATACCTGATGACCTGATGCTGACCCCAGGAACTCACAGGAGAAGGAGAGAACCAACTTCCTAAAGTTCTCTGACCTCTACATGTGCATGTACATATCACACACACACACACACAGCAGCAGCAGCAGCAGCAGCAGTAGCAAGATGGTGTGCACCAGCAGTCCTGGTGCTGCAGAGGCAGACAGGTGGCCAGCTGGTCTAGGCAGATTGGTGAATTCCAGGTTCAGTGAAAGAACCAATCTCACACAACAAGGTGATGAGCCAGGAGAGTGGGTCAGAACTGAGCTCTTGCTACTTTTCTAGGGACCAGAGTCAGTGTCCAACAGCCACCCATAACTCCAGGTCTGATGATCTGTTCTGGCTTCTGCAGACATCCACACACACAAGTACATGCTTAGACACACACACACACACACACACACACACACACACACACACACACAGATACCTGATTAGGCACAGACACACACATACATGGGAACATGCTTAGACACAGACACCCCCACACACAGGGACATGCTTAGGCATGGACACACACACACATACACAGGTACATGCTTAGGCACAGACATACACATACACAGACAGGGTTCTCCAGACTGTCCTCAAACTCACAGAGATTTGCCTGGCTCTGCCTCCCAATTGCTGGGATTAAAGGTGTGGGCCACCACCGCCCAGCGATTTTGGGATTCTTTTTATCATTTTATTAAAAAATAAAACTTGGGGATAAACATTAGGGAATAAAACTGAGAGATCCACAAAGTAGCAGAAACACGATCCTCCCCCGCTCCACTTCTGGAAGGGCTGTGCAACCCCTCGGCTCCTTCCTTCCTCTCTGAGTCTGCCAGGAACCTCTTTGGTCCATCTCAGCCATGTGAATGTGGACTCTGCTCTCCAAACTGAGGTCGGGCTCTATTGGTGGTCTCGGAGCAGTCAGCACATACGGCTTTTTACCAGCACACGTGCATCCTTACAAACTTTTAAAAGGTAGAGCACAATGGAGGAAGACACCCAACACCAATCTCTGACCTCCACTTGTGTGTGCACACAGGAGTGCACATGTGCACACACACACAGTACATTAATTAAAGTGTGAGGAAAGACTTCAACTACTTGACTTTTGGAAATCCTCTAAGCAAGGCATGTTGGTGTTCACCTGCTTTTCCGGATCCCTGAGAGCCGAGGCCAATCTGGGCAACACAGTGAGACCCCATCCTTTAAAAAGGGGGTGAAGGGACTGGAGATAAAGTCTATGCCGAGGCTCTGGGTTCAGTTCAGCATGAACACCAAAGTGAGGATTGATTTGTAGAATGTTCAGGAGTAGAACCATTTTCCCCAGTGTCTTCCAAAGAATACTTGTATGGACTCTGTTGGCTTGACACCGTTCCTACCATGAGTGGCATTTGGATCTCTCTGTTGCTGCTTTCGTCTTTCATGAACTTAGCTCAGATACAACCTTCTCTACGTAAGAGGAGGAATGTAGAGTTTATCTGGTGAAAGGTTTTTTGTTTTTGTTGTTGGAGCTGAGGACCAAACCCAGGGCCTTACACTTGCTAGGCAAGCACTCTACCACTGAGCTAAATCCTCAACCCCTGGTGAAAATTTTGTGCTGGGCAGTGGTGGCGCACACCTTTAATCACAGCACTTGGGAGGCAGAGCCAGGCGGATCTCTGTGAGTTCGAGGCCAGCCTGGTCTACAGAGCAAGATCCAGGACAGGCTCCAAAACTACACAGAGAAACCCTATCTTGAAAAACCAAAAAAAAAAAAAAAAAGGAAAAAAGAAAGAAAAGAAAGAAAGAAAGTTTTTTTGTAAATAGTCATTCTTAGAATTTATTTACTCTTTATTATGTGGTGTGGGGACGGGGGCACATGGAGGTTGGAAGACAACTTTTAGGAATTGGTTCTCTCTCGCCACTGTGGGATCCAGGGATCAAACTCAGGTCAGAGGCGTGCACAGCATGTGCTTCTGTAGTTGGAGTTTTCCTGCCTGGGCCAGTCAGGACAAATCTCTCTCACCTGCCAGTCCCACAGTCGCTCAGACCCAACCAAGAAAGCACACAGAAACTTACATTGTTTAGAAACTGTATGGCTGTGGCAGGCTTCTTGTTATCTACTTCTTCTATCTTAAATTAACCCATTTCAGTTAGTCTATACTTTGTCACATGGCCTGTGGCTTACCAGTGTCTTTACATGTTGCTTTTCATGGCGGCGGCTGGCGGTGTCTCTCTCCAGCCTTCTACTTTCCAGCATTCTCTTCTCTCTTGTCCTGCCTATACTTCCTGCCTGACCACTGGCCAATCAGAACTTTATTTACACAGAGCGATATCCACAGCACTTCCCCTTTTCTTTTTTTTTTTTTTTAAGGTTTTAACTTTTACATAGTACAATTACATATAACAAAATAATTATCAAGCAAGAATTACAGTTACAATATTAAAGAAGATATCCTATCTATCTTATATTTGTGAGTCTAAGGTTTTATATCTAACTTACCTTTTATCATAACTGAGCAAAATTATAACTATCTAGTCTTCAACCACATCAAAGACCTCAGAAGGATATAATATTACCTGAGAACTGGGAGAAGGATGTAAGCATTTTTCAGGAGTCTTGCAGGGTAGACAGAGACAGCTGGCAGCCTGGACAGTCACCTAATGTTCCTTTGTAAAGTTGGGACAACTATCTTTAGCCAACAGGGCTAGAGTCTCTCAGTCACTTTTTTCAGTGTCCTGTAGAATGTCTGGCAGTTTCCTCTGCAAAGCAGGAACCTGAAGGACCATTTTGTCAAGCAAAGTTTAGTGGTCACCTTTCTATGGGTCCTGAATGTCCAGTTGATCAAGCAGTCCAAGCAAGAACAGTCTCTTGCCCAAATGGCTATTTTTGCCAAGGTGAAGATAAACTCCATATGAAGTGTCTTCAATGCCCATCCTCGTCTCTGAAGTAAACTGGTGTTGCCAGGAGCAGACATGTCTCACTGTCCAGAAAGTCTAAATTTTAAAAGTATTTTAAATGCCATATTCTGTGGGTCTTTGAAGTATTTGAAGATTGCCTATCTATCTGAGATACCTCTATTTATATTTAGAAGACTTAATCTCGCTCTTTACAGTTTACAATGAACAGATTTCTAAAGGTTTATTTTATTATTTATATGTATGCATATGTATGTGCATATTCTTGCAGAAGTCAGATTCCCTGGAACTCAAGTTATAGGTAGTTGTGAGCCCCCCAATGTGGGTGCAGGAAATTGAACTTGGTTTCTCTTGTAAGAGCACCAAGTGCCCTCAACCTCTGAGCATCTCTCTAGCCCCAGAAGTGACATTTTAAAAAGTAGACAATGCTCAGCAGTAACATCTGGAGGACTGTGGTGGAGGACTGTGGTGGAGGGCCGTGGTGGAGGGCCGTGGTGGTGGGCCGTGGTGGTGGGCTGTGGTGGTGGGCCGTGGTGGAGGGCTGTGGTGGAGGACCGTGGTGGAGGACCGTGGTGGGCTGTGGTGGGCTGTGGGTGGGCTGTGGTGGAGGACTGTGGTGGAGGACTGTGGTGGAGGACCGTGGAGGACTGTGGTGGAGGACTGTGGTGGAGGACCGTGGTGGAGGACTGTGGTGGAGGACCGTGGTGGAGGACTGTGGTGGAGGACCGTGGTGGAGGACCGTGGTGGAGGACTGTGGTGGAGGACCGTGGTGGAGGAATGTGGAGGACCGTGGTGGAGGACCGTGGTGGAGGAATGTGGTGGAGGAATAGCAAATTTGGCCTTACAGACTTGTGTGTCTGAAACCTGGCAAATAGGGAGTGGCAATAACAAGAGTTGTAGCCTTGCTGGAGGAAGTACACCCAGTGTGGGACAGAGTTCACTTCTTGGTGCCTGAGGATCAAAACGTAGAACTCTCAGCTACCTCTGCAGGACGTCTGCCTGCATGCGGCCATGCTTCCTGCCATGATGATAATGGACTAAACCTCCGAACTGTAAGCGAGCCCATTAAATGTTTGTGAGAGTTGCTGTGGTTGTGGTGTCTCTTCACAACAACAGAACACTGACTAAGACAGGGTTCTTCTGGGTACAGTTCTTGAGTGTATGGGTCAGAGTGAACAGAGAAGGGGGAGGCAGTTCCTGGGAGCTACTGTACACAGCTCTACCTGGAACTCACTCACCTTTCCCACAAAGCCCTGCAGGTCTCCGAGGCCAACTTACTATCCTCTTCTTCTATAACACACCCCAGTTTTCTTTCTGTTTCTTCTTCTTCTTAGACAAGTTTTCACTGTACCAACCTAGCTGGTTTGGAACTCTCTGCAGACCATGCTGGCCTTGAACTCAGACACATCTACCTGCCACTACTGTCTAAGAGCTGATAACCCAGTTTATCTGTACACGTTCCTGGAATAAAGGCTGCATCCTTTAGTATGAGACAAGGGAGAGCAGGTCACATGTGACTTCCATAGAGAAGGAATTCTCCTCTCTATGGCTTTCTCCTCTCTGCTAGCTGGGGTGCAGAACCACTGGCCAGAGGTCAGGCAGCCCACGGAGCCAAGACAGTCTGCTAGGGAGGCTTGTGGCCACAGTCTGATTTTGTCAGAACCTCACTTCCTGTGTTAGTTCACTCACACTGTACTCTACTCGGCCACACTAACTCGCAGGCTTGGTCTGACTTGCTCTGGACAAGAAACAGTAGCAGGTGGTAACAGAGAGACACCCTAACCGCACTTGTCTGGGTTGGCTAGACATCCTGCTTCAGTCATGCTTCCTGAGAAAAGTACAGCCCATACTGGGCATGGTGGCTCACAAATCCAGTAGGAAGGAGGCTGAGGCTAGGGTTTGAGGCCAAAGCCCATTCCAGAGAGGAGAACATGGGCAAATTCTGAATATGACCTGCAGCTTATGCATATTCCATGAGGGAAGAGCAAATGTCTGCTACTTGAAGGCACTGAGTTTTAAGGGTTATTGTCATGCAGCACACCTATAACAATAGCTCAGTGACAAGTCAACAGAGCAAAAAGATTCTGATAGAATGGCTGCTCTTGCAGGGGACCGGGTTCAGTTCTCAGCACCCATACAGCCATCTAACAACCACCTATAACCCAGTTCCAAGGACTCTGACTCCCTCTTCTGGCCTCTGCACACACATAGCACACAGGCATAAATGCAGGAAAACACCCATGCACATTAAAAAATAGTAAGTAAGTCTTAACAAAAGACAGGAAGCAGCAGAGCACACCTGAAGAATGATCATCCTTGTCAGGCCTGCCGTGCTCTGAATCGTCCACCTGAAGAGAAACAGACCTGACTCTGATTCCAGTTGTCTGTGACTTGAGCCAAGACCACACCGACACACTTCCACGTGCCAGCAGCATCTCAGGGAGGCTCACTCTACACCCATCAACTTTCTCTTCTTAATTCTCTACTTTTCTGAATTAAATATTTATCAACTGACTGATTTTTAGTGCATGGGTGTTTTGTCTGTTTGTACATGATGTGCGTGCAGTACCTGGGGAGGGAGGGAAGAAGAGGAAGTAAGATCCCCTGGACCTGGAGTTACAGGTATTGTAAGCTGTCATGTAGATGCTAGGAATTGAACCCAGGTCCTCTGAGAGAGGCCAGTGTTCTAGACTGCTGAGCCATCTCCCTGCTGCTACTTTTCTGAATTTTTACCAAGTCTCAGACTCCCACACTATTCCCTACCCACTCCACTCCTCAGTGCCAGATTCTCAGACTGTACTAGTCTTCTTCCCAGCCATGAATGTCATCTTAGAAGGCAATCATAGGAAAAGCAGATTGGGAGGCTGGAGAGCTGGCTCAGTGGTTGCACCTACATGGTGGCTCACAACCATATGTAACCCAGTTCCAGGGGATCTTACACTCTCTTCTGACTGCCTTGGGCACTGCACTCATGTGATGCACAGTCATACATGCAGACAAAATACTGATACACATAAATATAAATTTAAAAGGCTGGGCAGTGGTGGTGCACACCTTTAATCCCAGCACTCAGGAGGCAGAGGCAGGTGGATCTCTGTGAGTTCGAGGCCAGCCTGGTCTACAGAGTGAGTTCTAGGACAGCCAGGACTGCTACACAGAGAAACCCTGTCTTGAAAAAAAAAAAAAATGAAAGAAAGAAAAAAGAAAGAAAGACTTAAAGTCTACTGTACCTCCAAGAATATTTGAAAAGCATCTACTCTAACATGAATGTTTTCATTAAAAAATCCTGTGCTTACCAGGGGAATGGTGGTGAATATCCAGCACTTGGGAGGCTGAAGCCGGATGATCGTGAATTTAAGGCCCACCAAAGTGACATAGCTAGATCCTGTCTCAAAAAACAAAACACCCTCTACTGTTACTTAAAATAGGATTTTATTCATAATAAAGTAACAGGATTTAAGATGGAGAAGCATTTGCATGTGCCTGTTTCTTCAGTGCTGGGACCGAAGAACCCAGGGGTTTGTACACACTAAACACGCACTTTCCCAGTTAGCTGAGCCGCACTGCTGCATGAGGTATGTAGCTGTCATGTGTCTATGCAGGCATGTGTCTCAAGACATTCCTTTTGTGTTCTGTTTCATTTCTGTGTGTGTGTCCGTGTGAGTGCATGCATGTGCCGTGTGTGGGTACCTAAAGAGGCCAGAAGAGGGTGTCTGACCCTCTAGGGCTAGAGTTACAGACAACGGTTGTGAGCCACTTGGTGTGGACAGACTCTCACACCTGAACTCAGATCCTTTAGCAGAGCGGCACAGACTCTTAAGCGCTCAGCCATCTCCCAGTTCCCTTTCACATTTTCTGAGTAATCACATGGACGGCTTGATTCAGACTTCCTCACTACAGGACAGCAGCCTCAGCAATGAAGGACAGATGAGCAAACACAAACGGAAGAGTGCCAGCCTCCACAGACGCTTTGTGCCACTGGCAGCACCCACTGTCATGAAGACACGCTAGTTCCAACAGTCTGGCCAAGGGTGTGACAGGACCACAGCGAGCTTCCCACCAGCAACAGTATGGGGTCCTGGAGACACCCCCACTTCACTGTTAGTGCACATGCTGCTCACCTTCCAGCATAGGCCACACAAAGTCCGTTCAGACCCACTCTGTTTCTAACCCTTCCACTTCCGTCTCCTTTTCCTCGGCTGGGGGTGGGGAGGGGATGGGACCAGGGGGTAACTGGAAAGGCTGGCTTTTGGCTTTGATGTTTCCAGGCAGACAGGAAGCTCACTGGGCTTCTCAACCTTCTTTTATAACACAGAGGGGTCGGCACAATGTAGTAAGGCCATGTCAGTTTAAGTGCCCTCCTCAGCTCTCATTGAGACAAGACTCACTGTGTAGCCCTAGATGGCCTGGAACTTACTATGTAGACCAGACTGGTCTTGAACTCAGAGATCCGCCTGTCTGAGTGTATGCCACCACATGCTGCCGTCTTTCCTTTTTTGAGACAGGCTCTCAAGTAGACTTGACACATGTTTGAAGAGACTGCCTATCAGTCACAAGCAGTGCCTTAGCTTTCTACCTGGCCCTGTGACAGTCCACTGCTCAGAAATCACGCAAGAAGGTGGAACTGGCTTGTGTTTTTCTCTTCTCCATGTGGCAATTCATATTCTTTTGGTTTGTACCTTGAAAATGGCCAACACAGAGCATGCTGTTTATCTTCTACTTATAATTCAGAAAATGCCGGTAACCCAGAGGTAGAGAGGTCCACACCAAAGTCCGGCGGCTAGGAGGGGGGGAGGTGACTCCAGGCATGAGGCTCCCACGGACGCCAGTGTGCTACAATGACACTGCACTGACAAGCCATGGGACTTTAGACTCATGTTTAGGATCACACATACAATGTGCGTAGCCAGCACATGACATTTAGTGAGCACTCACTGAATACCAGCTGCTCTTATCAACAGAAGGTGAACTTTACCCCTTTCTCCCTCTCTCGATCACTGTGGCAAACTCAGCCAAAGGAAAAAGCAGCATGTCCCACAGGGCAGCAGTCTTCCTGGCTGTTGGTCAGCATAGGCGGTCCTTATGTTATCTCTGGAGAGTCTACGCCTGTGCAGCATTGTGCAGAAAGACTAGCTTCTAGAAGCTGCCTGTAATGTCACGGCTAGAAGCCAGATTATTACCTGGTTGCTTTTGTCGGGGTTTGGGCAAGTTCGTCACACACGTATGTGGGCACATGAGGATATTACACGGGTGCAGAGATCCCTCCAGGAAGAGCTGTTTCGTCTGAGATATGTGGATCCCTCCTAGTGGGGTCTTCGGTAAGGTGTTAGCAGGCACCAGAGCAAGGCAGTAAACGCCGACTTGATGGATGCTGTCGATCGCCTGGAACACAGAAAACATTCAGGAGATGCTCTGGTGGCATGTGACACATCCTGACAGAGCCCCCTGCTTCACTGCAGGGTGTTTCTCCATCTGTCCCAGGATGGAAGTCTGGTAGATCACTAAGCTCCTGAACATGCCTAGCCACACCTCCTTCCATGTCCCTGTGACCTGGAAGTTACACCTTCTTCCCATAATCCTTCGAGCCTTCCTTTCCAACTTGGACCTGGCAGAAGAGCTCCAGTAAAGGGAAGGGGGAGGAGGAGGAGGAGGAGGAGGAGGAGGAGGAGGAGGAGGAGATGGAGAAGGGGAAGGAGGAGGAGGAGGAGGAGGGGGAAGGAGAAGAAGAAGGAGGAGGAGGAGGAGGAGGAGATGGAGAAGGGGAAGGAGGAGAAGGAGGAGGAGGAGGAGAAGGAGAAGGAGAAGAAGGAGGAGGAGGAGGAGGAGGTGGAGAAGGGGAAGGAGGAGGAGGAGGAGGAGGAGGGGAAGGAGAAGAAGGAGGAGGAGGAGGAGGAGGAGATGGAGAAGGGGAAGGAGGAGGAGGAGGAGGAGGAGGAGGGGAAGGAGAAGAAGAAGGAGGAGGAGGAGGAGAAGAAGAAGGAGGAGGAGAAGGAGGAGGAGGAGGAGGAGGAGGAGGAGGAGAAGAAGGAGAAGGGCCGTCTGCCATCGACAAGAGGTGATCTGAGGATACACCATCAACATTCGTGAGAACACCCGTGGAGTGGGCTTCAGAAGCTTGCCCCTCAGGCCCTCCAAGAAATCCAGAAATGTGTGATGAAGCAGAGGGGGCTTCAGGTGTGCATACCAACACTCAATAAACATCTGGTCCAAAGGAATAAAGAACGTTCCATACTATATCCTGTATGTTTGTCGGAAAAATGGAATAAAGGCCAAGGACTTGCCAGACAAGCTCTTGATGTTGGCAGCTTGTGTCCTGTTACCACGTTAAAAACTCTACAATCAATTTGGATGAGAACTAACTCGATGAATAGCAAATAAAGTTACAGAATTGGAAAAAAGAAAAAGAAACAAAGATCTCATATGTGGGTGAGAGTATGGTGGTGCCATTACAATTGTGTGTGTGTGAGAGCGCACGAGTGTATACATGCTGTAGTGTTCCTGTGGAGGTCAGAGGGCAGCGTTGTGGAGTCCATTCTCTTTCCACCTTCCAATGGGTCCCACAGACTGAAATGAGGTCATCAGGCTTGCACTGCAAGTGCCTTTATCAGCACAGCCATCTTGTCAGACCCTTATTATTCTTTTTTATTTAATTAACTTCTTTATTTTATGACATGAATGTTTTGCCTGTATGCATGCCTGCGCACTGAGTATATGACTGGTGCCCACAGGAGCATGGGGTTACAGATAGCTGTCAGCATGGGGCCTGGGAGTCCAACCCAGGTCTCTGGCGGGGCAGCCTCCTACCCGGTGAGCCCTCTCCAGCCTTACTATTGTTTCTTTGGGATGGGTTTTACTGTGCAGTCTTCCAAGTGCTGGGCTTACAGCACGTACTGCCTGCCACACCTGGCTAGATGAATCTTTGCATGTACGCCCCTTAGCTATCTTTCAGATAAGCGGGTATCAGCCCATTCCTACAGTCCTCACTGCACTTTCAGCCTTGTTTATATTCAGATCATGTCCTCTGATTTCTATTTATTTGTTTATTTTTTGGAGACAGGGTCTCTTTATGTAGCCCTTCCTTGTCCTGGAACTCAGCTCTCAGAGATCCTCCTGTCTCTGCCCCCAGAGTGCTTGATAAAAGGTGTGTGCCATCACACCTAGTTCCTTTCTTTCCTTCTTTTTTTGAGACAAGGTTTCCCTGTGAAACAGTTCTGCTGTTCTGGAACTTTGTAGACTAGACTGGCCTGGAGCTCAGACATCTGTCTGTCTCTGCCTTCTGAGTGCTGGAATTAAAGGCATGAGCCACCACACCTGGCAGTTCCTTTCATTTCTGTACTACAGTCTATCTGTAGACTAAGAATAATGTGTTCTGAGAACAGAAAGAAATCTGAAGTTACCTGGTGCTGTCTCTCACTTTGTGTCTGCATCATTTCTGTTACTAAGTGACTGTTAAGAAGGACAAGTGCCCTGGGCAGAGAAGTCACAGGCCCTGGAAACACTTCTAGTAACATGAGTTATCACTGGGAAGTCAGGCCAGCTTGCTCTGGACTGTGCATTTAGTTTTGGGTCCTACTATGCTGCATGCAAGTACAGCTCTCAGGCTCTGGAGGCCGAGTGGAGAACAGTGAGGGCTGAGAAGTCTCAGCCTGCATGAGACTCACAGTGGGTGACGATGTCATCATATATTGGTAAGTCATCACCACTGTCTACTGAGTGCAGACCTCACATATCCACTCATTCTGGAGAGACTCTGTCTCCCTTTCACAGGTCTGGACAAGCTCTGAAGTCTAGTCACCTGGTAAAGAGATTGACAGTCGTGATTCCAGATGGAGCCCCCCGGCTCCTCTGACTCCCCAGAACAGCTCCCTTGCATAAGGAGGAAAGTTCTTGGACCCTCCAAGGTATGGTATGGTAAGACTGAGGCTAACCTCTGACACATGTTTACTTTCAGAGATGCATGCCACACATGGGCAATCAAAACCTTCGTGGGTAGCAAACACTTGGGCATGAAAGAAATAAGGTATTTGGGGAGATATGGAGAAAGTGGGAGGCCAGGGAAAGGAGAGTGGGTAGGGACATATTTCACTGTCTATGTGCATGAAATTCTTAAACATCGTTTTTGGTTTTTGGTCTTTTTGTTGTTGTTTGTTTGTTTGTTTGAGACAGGGTTTCTCTGTGTAGCCCTGGCTGCCCTAGAACTAGTTCTGTAGACCCGGCTGGCTTTGAACACACAGAGACCCACCCACCTCTGCCTCCTGAGTGTGCCACCATTCCTGGCTCAAACATAATCTTTAAAGACAGCATATCTGGCAGGCAGGCAGGCAGGCAGGTGGCAGCCCACGCCTCCGTCCCAGCACAGCCCAGTGCTCACCTGCAGCACGCGGCTCATCCACTGGAAGCTGTCTTCCTCGGAGGCATCGGGCCTTTGTTCTGCTACCACGACAATGCGCTCGTCATAAAACACAGACACAGAAAACACAGCAATTCTAAGAGAGACAGATCAAACACATCAGTCGCCCTTCAGAACCATCCTATTTGCTTCTCTGAGTTGGAATCCCAGAGGAGCCATCCCAACACACCACCCAGACATGAACAGTAGAGAGAAATGTGCGATCATCACCAAACCAGCATCGAGTGGTTCACTTAAAAAACGAAAACAACATGGATTAAGCACCACAGAGTAGTAACAAGACACAATCCCTGCCTTTGTGGCGCTTACGTGTCCCAGATAGAACCAATCAACACACAGATAATGAAGCCATGTTGTGATGCACCAGGAAGTGCCTGGGGCAGCAGAGTGGGGTGCCCCGCGGAGTGGGAGCGCCTCCCTGGGGAGTGGACACTGGAGCAGAGACCTGAATGAGGCGAGGACACGAGCCACACGAAGATCTGGAGGAAGAGGATTCCGGGCAGAAGGGACGGAAAGCGGAAAGGTTCTGAGGTAGGGACGAGCTTGGCAGGTTTGAGGAACAGCCAGAAGGCCAGTGTGCCTGGAGCAGAGTGGTGAAGCAGAGAGTGGGCGGAAGTCAGACACAGGCCAGGGGACCCAGGGAGACCGAGGCTGAGAGAGGGAGGGAGGATGGAGTTAGATCTAAGCAGGTCTCCGCTCAAATGTCCCCTTACTAGTGAGGCGTTCCCAGACCACCTCATGTGTCCACGCCACAGCCCTCACGGCCCTCTCACGTGACATCTATGTTGCCATTTGCCTGGCTCCTGTGTTTGTCGTGAGAATGTGTGGGCACACACCCAGAAAAGCAGCGTGTAGTTGGCACCCAGTGAGGATTTGTTGAAGAGAGCAGGGAGGATGGGAAGGGACTGGAGAGCCAATGATGCTGGCATGCCTGCCTGGACCCCTTCCCTCCACCCAAGCAGGGATGGAGCACTACCTACGTGCCAGGAACACAACTGTGACCACAGACAGTGGGTCTAGGGCCCAGGAAGTTTCACTCCTAAGAGGCACACTTAGAGAAAACCATACAGTTCAGGAACTGGTTCTTTTTTGAAATTGTCTTACTTCTTATGTAACTCAGGTCAGAACAGGAGGAACAAGGAGGCATATGCTCCAAGCACACCGCACATGTGTACATGTGTATGAAAATGTTTTTGTGTAAAAACAAAACAAAAATAACCCTAACAGATACCTGTCTGAGACTATGAACTGCTGGAATACCTCTTTTTGCATTAGTAAGCAAAAGAAAAGGCCTGACTTTGTCCACAGAACTTGGAATTCTCAACACTAAACTGACATGTCAATCTCCACATGGAAAACACCACAACTGGGTTAGAAATTAGAGGAAGAATTCTTAGGTGTGTGCTTCTACAGAGTGGCACCTAGCTCCACCAGCCTCGACAGCACTGTCTTGGCACTGAGGAGCTATGGAACATGCAATGTTTTGTCCTCAGTTCTCCTCAGTCTTCAGAACTCAACAAAGAGCAACAGACTCTGACACACACCTCACTCCTCTCAGTCACTCAAAAAGCCAAACACGGTGGGATACATACTTAAAGCCAGGCTTCTATTATTTTAACCCAAGCCAACCTAATAATCTGGAAAAGCATCTACAGAATGCAGCTCAGACCACCCCAAAGTGGTAACAACATTAATCTCACAGCACCCACCTTCCTCGATAGACAGTCTTGATGGACTCCACAGCCAGGCCGGTGGCGACAATGTCATCAGCGTTATGCCTCCGACCACTAACCATGAGTAATCCATCCATTTTTCCAACCACGAACACCAAACTACCCTGAAAGTTAACAATGATTTATTTACCTTCATTTCCATGGTTTAAAGGGTAAGACAGTTACCGATACTTTACATTTCTTACTTTGAAATAAATCTCATTTTTAAAAAATGCTAAGAGAAATACCTGTAAGGCATGTACATAGTTCAATCCCCAATACTGTGTGTGTTTATATCAAAGCAATCAATGTTACAGTTTATAGATTTATTTTTATTTTATTTTAGTTTAGTTTTTGTTTTTTGTTTTTTTCAAGATAGGGTTTCTCTGTGTAGCCCTGGCTGTACTGGAACTCAGTCTGTAGCCCAGGCTGGCCTGGAAATCACAAAGATCCAGCCTCCTGAGTGCTGGGATTAAAGGTGTGTCCCACCACTGCTCCCACTCGAGATATATATATATAAAGAATCCCTCTGGAATTAGTGAGAAACGGTACCAGGGCAAATGAGGTCTTTTTGAAAATCACGTTAGTTATCTTTTGTGGGTGTATGTGTGGGTGAGCACAGGCATGCCACTGCATGCTTGTGGAGTTGGAGTATAACCTGAAGGAGCCAATTCTCTCCTCCATGTGTGTCCTAGGAACTGAACTCAGGTCATTAGGTTTGGCTGAGCCACTAACCAGCACCCACTGAGGTCTTACAGTCTGTAAGAAGATGAATTCATTCATATTCTTAAGGGGAAATTTCAAAGGGAAAAGACTATGACTACATATCGCTTGTGTGTGTGTGTGTGTGTGTGTGTGTGTGTGTGTGTGTGTGTGTGTTATACTTCATGTTAATTCATTTACTACTGAATTAGAGGGAAGTCAAACAGCTTTAATATGTAAATAGATGCCCGGAGCATGTAAGGGTAACACTGTTTCCATTAGGCAGGAGCAGAAACAGACATAGAAAAAAGAATGCTGGAGATTTTCTTCCCAGTACAACAGAGCACAGGCAATTGGGACCAAGGCCCTAAAGCATTATTCCCTGCGGTAAGTTGGTGCCATGTTCTGGCCTACTTACATGCACTCAGTGAGCCAGGGGTTCTCTCCATGTGAATGTCACTCATTAACTTTCTGAACACAGTGTTGGGCCAACACAGTGACTGGGCAAAGACAGAAAGGCAGAATCCCTGCATAGGAAGCTATTGGTTCACCCACAATGCCAGAGGGGAGCCAGCCATGCCCAACTGTGTGAAGAGCTGTATGAGTCAGGGAAGAAGGGCTAGCTGTGGCTCAGGGGCTAGGGATGCACTGGTCTTACAGAGGCCTGAGTGTGGTTTGCAGCACCCATGTCACATGGCTCACAGCTCCTGTAACTTCAACTCCCCTATGCAAGGATACACACATATTATTAAAATAATAAAACAATCTTCAAGAAAAATAGAGATGCCTGCTTCTCCAAGTCTTTCACAGTGAGGCTGGTCAGCTGGCATGGCCTTTCTGGCTTCATCTTTCTTACAGCTAGGTCTGACCATAGAACTAGTTCAGACCACACATAACCTAGCCTCCCTACAGAGCAGGACCAGTCTGTCCGTTTCTGAGATCAATGAAGCTCTATCCCAGACCCCAACAGCGGAGCGGCAAGCAGAAGAGTTGGGCATCTGAGAGTTTCCTGGTGCTGGCAAGAGGTCAGTACAGCCAAGGCTACACTAGTGTGCACGGTTTCTAAGAGGGTGACTCACTGCACCCAAAGCCCATAGGTGGGAAGGAGAAGCAGGGGTCAATTCCATACACTCTCACATGAGCTGAACAGTTGAGCAGGAGAGGCGATAGGAAGAAGCTAGCTAGGGGCAGATAAGTTTACAGAATAGTGACCACCATCACTAAGCACCGCCTGGCCCTCTGCCATCCTCATGGATTCCTGAAGCTCACCATGAGCTCTTTGAGAACAGGCTTTTTGGGTTCTAGTCATCTCTAGACCCAGTACCTGTAAATACCATTTGCTAAGTAACAAGTTCTCCCCCCCCCCCAACTTTTGAGATATGGTTTCTGTGTAGTCCTGGCTGTCCTGGAATTCACTCTAGACCAGGCTGGCCTCGAACTCACAGAGATCCACCTGCCTCTGGTGTGCACATTTTTAACCCCAGCAGTTGGGAGGCAGAGGCAGGGTTTCTGTGAGTTCCAGGTCAGCCAGGACTATGTAATGAGACGCTGTCTGAAGACAGGAAAAGGAGGAACTGGGACTGTTGATAAGAGGCACTGTGACACCTTCAATTACTCAGAATGTGTTCAGTTCTGTGAATCAAATGTTTAGATCACATGTAGCAAAATAAACAGGAAACCGTCACCTACCGGCCCTACAAAACCCAGCAGCCCTGACCGGATGAAGGGTACGTCTCCCACAGGAGAGCCTGAAGAGGCCACTGGAATAACCTAAAAGACAAAAGGGAAAGGTAAACAGCTAGGCTAATGTCCCTAAAATTTATCTGATTTTTAAAGTCTTACTTAAGAGAAAAACCACAAGTCACATGTGCTGATTGAGCAGGCGTGGTGGCTCACACCCGTGATTCCGGCACTCAGGAGACAGGCAGATATCTCAGCGAGTGGTCTCCAGCCTGGCCAAGGCTGCATAGTGAAACCCTGTCTCTAAAAACAAACAAACAACATCCCAAATGTGTGCGTGTGTATTATGCTTACTGGACGCCAATGCAGCAACAAATTCAGGAATCTCAACCATGTCAGCGTTTGGTATTCTCTCCGGAGTTTTAAAAAAGACACATAGACACACTTAAATGTTTTATTATGTTGATTCATTTTCCGTGTTTGTGCACACACCCGTGTGTCACTGCATGTATATGTGGGTCAGAGGACAACTGCAGGAGTTCAGCCTCTCCTCTCCTTGTGTGGACTGTGGGCACACGACACATCAGGCAGCATGTGCAGCGCCAGTACCTACTGTGCCGTCTCACAGACCCACAGCTAAGGACGTTAGAACAGGGCCATGGGGTGGGGAGGCAACTCAGTAGGAAAAGTGCAGCTGTGCAGACATGAGGACCACAGTTCTGATCCCGCGCCATGGAGAGAGCTGGGGGAGGGTGTGAGCAAGGAGCTCCAGGGGTTTCCTAGCCAGTACTAAAACCTAAATGACAGACCATCATGAACAACATGGAGTAGGGCAGAGGTAGACAGCCAGGGGAGTTGTTCCACATGAACACACACACACACACACACACACACACACACACACACACACACACACACACACACAATTGCTAATAGACCTTTCACAATATATCTTGGAGAGCCCTCCCATCTGGTAGTAAATGGTCTAGCCCATATTGTACAACAGTTTAATGAGAGAGCATTTCTTACGGTTAGCACTGCAAATCCTGGGGATCAGTTCATCGATAAGGCAGACTTTGGTCAAATGTGATGGCACTGAGCCTCAAGTTCTTTTCAGCTATGAAAGAATGCTCTCAGATCTTCCTCAGATTTGGAGAGGTTGTATGGTGCCTGACCCAGGGCCAGTTTTAAGGACAGACTGTTACAGTCTGTCTGCACAGGTGATCAAATAGCTTGTATGAATACTATCATATATTTTTTTACAAAACTTGTGCAAAGGCTATGATGAGTGTGCAACTATAAGAGCGTGTCCCACATAACTGCTATATCAGCACTGACTCCACCAATGTAACACAGAATGTCCATTTTCCCTGTATCACAGCTAACACTGTGCATTGTCAGTTTCCAAAGTTTGCTCATCTCATGGGGGGAAAAACAGACATTCCGTAATGATTAAAACTGCATTTCTTTATTAGTGATGGTTAAATTTCATTTTTTTTATTTACTGTCTGCTTGTGTGTGTGCATGTACATGAGTACGCATAGTAAACAGCTTATTCATATGCATCTCCTGGGTTTTATTTATTCCTACTTGATTTTTTTCCTCCCTTTAATTTTTAGTTGTTTTTATTTATTTTTTAATTTACGTGTATGGGTGTTTTGCCTACATATATGTCTGCATGTGATGTATGTGCATACCTGATACGTTCACAAGCTAGAAGAGGGCATAGGATCTCCAGGACCTAGAGTTCCAGGTAGTTGTAAGCTGCCATGTGGGTGGTAGAATTGAACCTGTGTCCTCTGTAAGAGCAGCCTGAAACTTAGCTGCTGAGCCATCTTCCCATTCCCCCTTTCCTTTATTTTTATGCTCATTTGGGGCTGAGCTCAGGTCAGCAGGGTGTCTGACCGGCAGTGAGCCCTTTACTGGCCGAGCTTGCTAGCAAACGGGCTATTTGCTTTACAGTCAATCATCTTGTCAGTTCTCAAAATGGGACTGCAGCCATTTTACAGATGAGAAAGTGAGGGACAGGTTCAGTTTGCCTAAAGTCAAACAGGCAGCCCAGAGCAGTGTCGGGAACTTTGTTTCCATACACGTTAGAAATGGTCTCTCTCCAGCCAATCTGGTTCGCTTTTTCCCTCTGTGGTGCTGTGGTGTGGGCATGAATGAAGCCCAGGGCCTTGCACAAAACCCAGGGCACGTGCTCTACCACTTGGCTCCATCCCCAGTGGCTCGGCTCATTCTCTCACTCACTCACTTTTACTTTTTCTCCCAGTCGCTATTTTGTTTTTAATTTTATTTTTATTTTATGTGTTAAGTATTGTGTGCTGGGATGTATTATGTGCACTATATGTGTGTCAATGCCCGCAGAGGCCAAAAGAAGGCACTGGATCCCCTGGAACTCGAGTTACAGGTGACAGCGAGCTGCTATGTGGGCACTGGGAACCAAACTCATATCTCCTCTACAAGTGCAGCCAGTGTTCTTAACCACCAAGCCATCTCCTCCTCCTCCCCCTCCTCCATCTCCTCCTCCTCCCCCTCCTCCATCTCCTCCTCCTCCCCCTCCTCCTTCTCTTCCTCCTCCCCCTCCTCCCCCTCCTCCTCCCCCCCCCTCTTCCTTCTCTTCCTCCTCCCCCTCCTCCCCCTCCTCCTCCCCCTCCTCCTCCTCTTCCTCCTCTCCCTCCTCCACCACCACCACCATGCAACTACCAGCACCAGCACCACTGGGCTTCTCTGTGTAGCCCTGGCTGTCCTAAAACTCACAGAGGTCCACCTGCCTATGTCTCATGAGTACTGGGATCAAAGGCATGCACCACCACTGCCTGACTCTTAGTTTATTATTTATTTATTTGTTTCTTTATTTTGTGTTTTTTTGACACAGGGTTTCTCAGTATAGCCTTGGCTGTCCTAGAACTTGCTCTATTGACAAGGCTGGACTCGAACTCACAAAGATCTGCCTGCCTCTCCTTCCTGAGTGTCACGATTAAAGGTATGTGCTACCACTGCCCGGCTCAGCATATTTTTTAAATACATTCATTAATTTTCTGGTTTATCATTACTATATTCTTGTCCTAGTAAAATGTTACTATCTGACTTTAGTAAAATACTAATTAAATTTACAAAACAAACCCTTTAGAAACATTTGTATTACTTTATTGTGAGGACATGTGTACATGTGTGTATGGGTGCATGTGTGTAACAGTATTCCTATAAAGATCAGAAGATAACTTGTGAGAGATTCTCTTCATCTACTCCGTGATTTCTAGGGACTGAAATCTGTTCATTAGGGTTGGTGGCAGGTACCTTTATCTGCTGCTGAGCCATCTCACCTGCCTACTGGACCCCTCCCCCTTTGTTTTTGAGACAGGGTTTCTCTGTGTAGCTTTGTGCTTGTCCTGGACTAGCTCGTAGACCAGGCTGGCCTCAAACTCACAGAGATCCACCTGCCTCTGCCTCCCAAGTGCTGGGATTAAAGGCTATTTTCTCCTTTTTCAGGTGAGGATTCATTCTACTTTGCTATCACTATATTTATACTGGAGATCAGAAATGTGTTCATGGGCTGGGGATGCATCTCAGCAGTACTGCACCTGCCTAGTATTGCAAGCACCACCGAAAATGTGTAAGAACTCTAGGCACACAGCTTCCTGTACTATCTCCAAATACCATTGGAAGGCCTGCAAGATGGTTCAGGAGGTGAAGGTATTGCTAGCCTGACAACCTGAGTTCTGTCTCTGGACCCTACATCAAGAGCCAGGTGCAATCTCACACATCTGTAATTCCAGAGCTGCTGAAGGAAGGTAGGAAAGAGAGACAGGGCAACAGAGTCCACGTGGCCAGCTAGCCTGAACTATACACTGCAGCAGGGACAAGAGAGACCCTGCTAAGCAAAGGAGAGGAGCAGGGCTGGTTAAGAGCACTAGTTCGTCCTGCAGAGGACCTGGGGTTGACTTCCAGCACCTACATGGGAGCTCACAGGTTCCACCTCTCTCTTCTGGCCTCCAAGGGCACCAGACATGTACCTGGTACATGGACACACAGTCAGGCAAAACACTATACATGTATATAGAATTTTTTAAATTAAAAACATCATAGAAGGAGAGAACTGACCCCCAAGCTGTCTGTCCTCTAACCTCCACACACACACACACACAGCTGTAGCACTCTTATGCCCCCAGTTCTCTCCCTTCCTCTCATATACATACAACAATACAACTCTGCTTGAAGCAGAGGCATGTGCCTAAAACGCCAGCTTCTCAAGAGACTGAGGCAGGAGGATGACAAATCTGAAGCTAGTCAGACTACTCAGCCAGACACCATCTCTACCAGCAAGGATCTGATTCAATGACAAGCATCACAAGCATGAGATAGTCAAGCACTTAAGAACAAGCCGGGAAGCCGGGCTGGGGAGGGTTCTGTGGGTTGATCCGAGTCAAGCAGTGGGTCAGTGACCTGAGTTGGGTCGCCAGAATCCACATGGTAGAACAGAACAAGCTGCTGCAAGCTGTCTTCTGACCCGCGCACACACACACACACACACACACACACACACACACACACACACACACACACGCTCGTGCACACAGACACACAACAAACAAAAGTTTGGTTTTTTTTTTGTTTTTTTTTTTGAGCTGAGGATTGAACCCAGGGCCTTGTGCTTGCTAGGCAAGCGCTCTACCACTGAGCAAAATCCCCAACCCCAAACAAACGTTTTTTAAAATCTCTTTAGAAACAGAAACTGTGTATGGTGGGTCACACCTATAATCCCGGCGACTCAGAAGGCTGAGGGAGGAGAATCACCAAGAGTTTGTGGCCAATCTGGGATACAAGGGGAGATATTGTCTAAAAATAATTTTTTCTTTTTTTTTTTTTTTTATGTGGTGGAGCTGAGGATCAAACCCAGGGCCTTGCAAGCGGTCTACCACTGAGCTAAATCCCCAACCCCCTTAAAAATAAATTTTAAAGAAGGAAAAACAGGGACTGAGAAGGCAACTCAGTGGCAGAGCGTGTGCTTAGCACGCACATGGACTTGTGCTGAATGGCCGACCTGGGAAGAAGGGAAAGAATGAATGGAGAGACTTAGGAACATAAAACGTACACATACTTAAGACGACGTGAGTAGTAGCCAAGGGACTGGTGCTGAACACACACCGGGGAAGCTACAAGCTTCCCCTGCTGCGTGGATGGGAACCAGCTCCGAGGGCCCAAGAGTGATGGCGCTGTGCTGGTGACAGTGACCCGCTTACTCTGCTGCCTCGGGCCTGAGAACAGGGGATGGCTATTCAGCCCTGTTCTTAGCCCCTCAGGCAGCACATGACAGACAACACAGATGCACTGTCACAGAGGAGAAGGTATGCTGTCACCAGTGACGGCTAGTGTGCAATCGTACACACCATTTCCAGATAGTGTTCAAATGCAGCTTCTGATGTGTGCAGACTCACTACCAGAGTGAGGCTCTGTTATAGAACGGGCAGTTCAGAGCTGAAAGTCAGCAGGACTCTTGCTTGTGGTGATACATTGTGTACCCTAATAAACTTGCCTGAGGATCAGAGGGCAGAGCCAGCCACCAGATTAGATATGTGTGTGAGTGTGTGTGCGTGCGTGCGTGTGTGTGCGCGCGTGCGCGCGCACAGAGATCCTCTGGATTTCTGTGAGTTCAAGGTCACGTTGGAAACAGAGCCAGGCAGTGGTGGCACACACCTTTAATCCCAGTACTGGGAAGCACACACGCCTCTAATCCCAGGAAGTGATGTCTGGGCAGAGAGAGGTATATAAGGTGTGAGGAAGCAGGAACTCACTCTCTTTAGGCTGAGGGTTTTGTGGAGCTAAGAACTAGTGGCTGCTGTTCGGCTTCTCTGATCTCTCAGCTTTCACCCTGATTTCTGGCTCTGGGTTTTTTATTAAAAGACCATCTAAGATTCGAACAACACCTGCTGGCCCGGACAAAAGTTCTCCAGTCCCTAAAGGTACCCAGACAATTAACCACTTGTTCTAATGTGCATGCTCACCAGGGCAACTTCTCATCCCAACTTAGCTTTGCAAGCAGAATGCCTACAGGAAGGCCATGAACTGTCTCCTTGGAAGATGCCGCCTGCTCTCAAACTGAAGCTTTACCAGCAGCTCCACTTGTCCTGACAGAGCCCCAGTACCCAGAGCAGTGCAGGTGCAAGAGAGGAATCAGTGAGCAACTGCTGAGGAGCAATGACCCTGTGACAAGTCAAGTCTTTCTGCATGTGCTCAAGTGCACATGCATGAGGATGTCTTCTTCTCTCAGGTACATTTTTCTGCTGAATGCAGAAAGACTGCCAGTCTGGCTGAGCGGCTTGCCTGGGGGTTAGGGCAGCTGCCATGCCTGCGGGGCTTCTGGGGATCCCTGCCTGGGCCCTCATGCCTCCACGGCAGGCGCTATCAGAGTCAAAATCTGGAACTCACAGACATACCACACCACTGCCTCTGTGTCAGGAGCTGACCCAATCCATGAGTAAATATCAATTCATTTAGTGTTCAAAACAGGTGAACTCTGTTTCTATTCACATTTTGTTTTGCTTTTGCGTTTTTTGAGACAAGGTCCTGTTATATAGTCCAGGTTGGTCTTGAACTCACAGTCCCCTGAACCCAGGCTCCCAAGTGCTGTGACTGCAAGTACTAGCCACCATGTCTGGTTGTCCCTCATATCTTAAGATAAAGGAACAGGGCATTCAGAAGGCTAAGAGGCTCACACAGCAGCAGTGAGTGGTGGAGTACAAGCTGACCTTAGGCACTGGGCTCCAGAAGACTTGGTCTCAACCACTAAGCCATTCTGTGCCGTCAGCTAGCAGGTCTCCCTAGTAACATCTGACCTCACCCAACATCTCCCTGTGAAATAACATCATGTACCTCAAATGTATTTTTGGTCACACCAGCAAGTCCAAAGTACATCATTCCTCCAGTCCTGGAGCTGACACAAATCTCTCCAATTTCATCTGTCTTGCAGAGCTGAGGAAGTCCATCTGGCTTCACAATGCACATCATGCCTAGTGCATAAAAAACACAACAAACAGAAGAATCTAGAAACCTGCAAAGTAACAACTTTGTTTTCAAACCCAGGAGTTGCACATCCACTGAAGTAGCATTAAGAAGTGTCACAGAGCCGGACAGTGTTGGCGCACGCCTTTAATCCCAGCATTCAGGAGGCAGATGCAGGCGGATCTCTGTGAGTTCGAGGCCAGCCTGGGCTACCAAGTGAGTTCCAGGAAAGGCGCAAAGCTACACAGAGAAACCCTGTCTCGAAAAACCAAAAAAAGAAGTGCCACAGAGAACCGTGGACCTGGTACCCACAGCCCTGAGTCACTGGTGCACCAAGGAGGGACTGCAGCAGCACCATGATGAAGTGGGTGCTAGCCTTCCCAAGGGTTGGTGTGGCACCCACCAGGGCAGCACCTCTGCCCTCCTGGGTTGGCAACTGACTGGCATCCCTTTCCACATGAAGAGCATAACCAAGCATGTTGGAGACTGGGAATTCACACAGCAGCAGTGCAGGGCAGCAGTGCAGGGCAGCATAACGACACGCTCACCCGCTAGGGGGCCCGAGGAGAGGATGTGACTAAGCATCGACTTCCAGATTTGGCCTCTCGTTTATCAGTCTTCTGTCTCTCCTCTAGTTCTCCCTTGTTACATGGTGCTTGGCATGGAAACCAGGGCTCTGGGCATGCTAGGCAGGCATTCCACCACAAGCTACCTTCCCAGAGCAGCGCCACTATTTCTGATGACAGATCTTAGGAAATCCCAATGATTGCCCTCACAACTCACCCCCAGGCATCACATGTCCCACATCCTGGACTGTCAGTGCTGAATTTTTATCTTCAGTATTGACCCGTATGACCCCATAGCTCAATCCATTCATTGAGAGAATGGCTCTTCCTGGTAAGGGAGCCCCCGGAACTCCAGGCCTAAAATGTGAAAAAAAACAACAACAACAAACCATCAAGCCAGGTCTATGCAAACACACACATACACAAACAAGCGAACAGAAAAGAACATGAGGGGCTGACAAGATAGCTCAGTGGGTAAAGGAACCTGCCATGCACGCTTCATAACCGGAGTTTGATACCCAAGTCCACATGTAGAAGGAGAGAATCAACTCCACCAGGTCGTCCTGACCACACACACCTGCTGTGGTATGTGTGCACAAACACGTGCATACACATGCACGCACACAAGTAAATAAATAATTTTTGAGGAAATTAAAAACAAAAAGCCAGGCATGGTGGCTCATGCTGCAGTTCAGTACTTAAGAGGCTGAGGCAGGTGGATCACTGCAAGTTCTAGGCCAGCCTGGGTTACACAGTGAGATTTAAAAAAAAAAAAAAAAAGGAAGAGAAAAGGGTGGGAAAAGAGATGGAGAGATGATCAGCATGAGGAGCAGAGTTTGGGTCCCAGCATACCATGTAACAAGCTGGGATCCCCAAACACCTACAAACCCAGGTCAAGGGCGCAAAGACAAGAGGGTCACTGGGGCCTGTCAGTGGCAGCCTAGCCAAGACGAGAGCCTCAGGAGGACCCCGCCTAGGAGGAATAGGCAGGGAGTGATTGGACCCTGACACCCTCTTTGGGCCTCTGCTCATGAGCACCAACAAGGGCTGATAAATAACAAGCTCATCAATAGGACACTTTCCTAACATGGCAGAAGCTAGGAATTCAGTGCCCAACATGGGGTGCGCGCGCGCGCGCGCACGCACACACACACACACACACACACACACACACACACTTTCCTTTAAAGAGAAAAGACTATGCTGGTGTGGAGTGCATATACTATAAAGGCGTATTTCCCAGGTCTGAGGTACAGTCAGAACAACAACAGACTACTTCTACTTACTATTCACAGGATTCTAAAGAGTAAACAACACAGAAAATCACTCACAAATATGACATAGAATAATTAAAATAAAATTC
This sequence comes from Onychomys torridus, assembly GCF_903995425.1. Taxonomy (NCBI): domain Eukaryota; kingdom Metazoa; phylum Chordata; class Mammalia; order Rodentia; family Cricetidae; genus Onychomys; species Onychomys torridus. The sequence goes on along the minus strand of NC_050458.1, from coordinate 65,035,153 downwards.
CAGTTTCTAGGTATACTTTTGGCAAGAAGAAAAAAGTGACTTTACTAGGTAAATTTTACTTTCAGGTATTTTTTTTAATAATTTATTTTTATTTTATGTTCACTGGTGTTTTGCCTACATGTATGTCTGTGTGAGGGGGTCAGAAGCCCTGGAACTGGAGTTACAGACAGGCGTGAGCTGTCATGCAGGTGCTGGGAATGGAACCTAGGTCCCCTGGAAGAGCAGACAGTGCTCTTAAACTGCTGAGCCATCTCTCTAGCCCCAGCTTTTAGGTTTATGAAGCAGAAAATCATTTACCTCCTTTCTCAGCATCTGGAAAAAGCACACATCTCATCCAGACATCAAGAGAACCGACCTCCTCAACAACAGTACCTGCGGATAGCTACAGTCATGGCCTCAGCAGAGGTGGCACATGGGCAGATGGCCTCAGGTCTCAGTCCGTGGCTTTGGAACAGACTCAGGAAAGCATCACAGGATGACACAGACCCTAAGGCGTGGGAACAGATCGGTTTAAAAGCAGAAACAACCGTTTCCCTTGCTGCAGGAAACTCACGGGTGTGCGTGACACACACACACACAAACTAACAGTCAGAACTCACACTGTACATCATCACTCATGGCGTGCAAACGGTGTACTGTGCCTGTGGGGGCTTGAGACATGTTCATCCAAGGCATGACAGGTCCCTGACAGTGCTTAGAGTTACAATCTGGAAAGGCTACCCCCACCAAGGGGACAGGGCAAGCTCAGAGAAAACACTGTAGCCAATATGCAGCCAGGTGGGCTCTAGCAGCCCTCCTAAGTATCTACTGTAACCAGAGCAAAGCAGCCATGCAGCCCCATCTACTCTCAGCGATGCCCTCTGACTCTTCCTGTTTAGATTCTCCATGTGCTTTAAGGCAGGATCAGTAAGTTCACTTAGGAGAAAGAGTTCAGCTTCCAATGCTCCCCCAAGTACCCAGTGGAGGACCAGCACATCTGTGCTATCCAGAAAAGCAGATAGCACACTAAGGTCTCTACAAGTTTCTTGCAAATTCCCTTTATTTGCTGCATGGAAGAATTTATACCAGGTTCATATACATATCAGGTCCAAACCTCTCCTTTCACCTAAGCGCCTCCCCTGGAGGATTTAAATAAGTAAGGCGTGGTTTCAAAGAGCTTCTAAGTCCATCGAGAGATGAATGGATAAACAAACGTGGTATGTCTATGATGCTCTCTCTACATGGCAATGTAAAACATGCCACTGAGAGAAGCCTCTCAGTACACACAAGGCTGCTTCACACCGCGCATGTGCACGCAGAGCAGGTGGACTATAGACTGTGGGCTGGAGACAGTGAGAGCAGCTCAAGAGCGCTTGCTGCTCGTGCTCAGGACCCAAGTCCTGCTGCCAGCCCCAGTGTCACAACAAGAGGGTCGGACAACCTCTTCCGAAGGAACCTGAACACATGGGGCATAAACGCAGACACACACAGAGACACACACACACACACACACACACACACACACACACACACACACACAGACACACACACACAGACACATTTATTTTTTAAATCTTTTTTTTTTTTCTTTTCTCTTAGAGGAAGGAAATTCGTGATTGTCTGGGCTGAGGGACACTGGAGAGGATGAACAGTGACAAACAGGGAGTGTGTGGTTTCTCTTAGGTTAACAGAAGTATTTGAAACTTCAGGCACGGTGATAACCGCACAGCCACAAACACACCGCACCACTGAGTCAGACAGACGTTGAAAACAGAAAAGCTTCTAGAAAAGGAGCAGATCACCCTGCCTGTCAGATGTTCTTGGATTTCTACACCCAGCACTCACAGGGATTGGCGCCATCGGTGACAATCAGCATCCGGAGAGAGCTCAGGCTCACGTCCCTCTGGTCCCGATGGGCCATCATGGCCCAGTGTAGGTCCCGACACTTCACAAGAGCTACTTTGGCTACAGATCAAAGGGGAAGAGTCATGACACACAGACACGCTAAATGTGGGCACAGATTTAATATATTACAAATAAGAACATTTTTACTTATTTAGTAATAGTTCTTGGAGAACTATCTTTTTTTTTTTTTTTTCCCGGAGCTGAGGACCGAACCCAGGGCCTTGTGCTTGCTAGGCAAGCGCTCTACCACTGAGCTAAATCCCCAACCCCGAGAAAAATTTTTAAAGTTTAAAAAAGACAGTGTAGCAAGTGTCATATTCAGCCCCTGCACAGTCAAGGAAACTCTGACAACACAGCATTCAATAGCGCTAACTATGGCTCAAATTCCAGAGAATTCAATTTGTAAGAAAGAATACAGGGAGATAAAGCAAACAGCTTACCTACAATAACAACTCCAAAATTTGGAAAGCCACCAAGGCAAAGAACTGTTTCTCTACAGGGCATACTTCCACTAGTTTCAATTAGCATGTGGATGTGTGTGATTACCTTTGTGGGCATGGACTCTTTGAACCCAAGAGAGAGGACAGGTCTTCATAACAGAGTAGGGTACACTAATTGTATGCATCTTATTCATTACGTTCTGAAAGCAAAGAAACATATGAAGCAGTCAATACAAACATGTCTGTAGCACCTTCTGTTGTCTTGACATTCTGCTAACAGTGTTATGAGTATTACTCAAGTCCACCCTTTCAAAAGAGACTCGAGATACCAGCAATAGTTCCAAAGCACCTCCAAGAGCTGCTCTAAGCCTGGTTCGCTCCTCTCTCTCCCAGGGCATCACAGTGACGACACCCATCCCTCCAGTCCTTCGTCCACGAATGTGTACATACATGTGACTTTAGAAACACACAGTATTTAAATGTAAGCCACCATAGGATACATGTATTAACACTTGCTGCTTTTCACTTCTACTGTTTCATAGATGAGTCTATGCACCTCAGAATCAGGGGGCTACCAGTTCTCTTTGTAGGGCTGCACATGTCAGAACCAGTGTGGAAGCAAGGCATCTGTATTCCCATCCACTGGCATGTATACAACTGTTTCTCTAGGGTAGACATAGAAGAGAAGCCCTGCTGGGTGCAAAGTTGCTGCTTTCAGAGAGTTAGCAGGCACTACCCAACTGTCTGTCTGTCTGTCTGTCTGTCTGTCTGTCTGTCTCTCTCTCTCTCACACACACACACACACACCCCAGGCTGAGGGAAGCAGTGACAATGGAGTAACACTATAAAACATGGTATTAGCTCCCCAGTTCCTAACAGGTCAAGAGTTTGTACAAATAAAGCTGAGAGAACTGAGGGTCAGGCAGGGTGCTGCCCTCCTGCCCATCCACACCAAGGATGTGAGATCCCCAGAGACGCCAGAGTGCAGAAGAGTAATCAATCAAGCCCGTGTTTGCAATGGATGGTGTGTGTGCATCTGTGCGTGTGCATGTGTGTTTGAGATGGTTCTACCTGGCTTGGAATTCGAGTATCCCAGGCTAGACTTGAACTCATGGTGATTTTTCTGGCTCAGCCACCCAAGTGCTAGGTTTATAAGTATCAGCCACCATCCCCAGCTAAGCCTGAGACCAACCACACGGTCACCATTTACATGCCCTTACACATAAGGTACCATCCCCTTGCCTCAAGTCCTAGTGCTGGCATAGACTCGGTTTCAGGAAACAATGTTCTACCTGCACTGGATTGTAGAAGATCCCTTCGCACATAGTTATATTTGTTTTGTTAACTTCTAGTTAAAAACAAAAAGAGTAAATAGACTAAAGTCCTCTTCAACTTCATGGTCCCATACTTTTCCTTCCACCTAAATGGTGTCATATATATATATATATGTAATATAGTTTTCCCAAAGAAATTACCCTTCCAACTCTACCACCCAAAATCTCTACCTAGGTCAACTTAGCTATTTCCAAAGTTCATCTTGGCTGTCACCTCCTCATGGACACTCCCGGAGGACAAGATGAGAAAGACGCCATCCTTCTCTGACACCCACAGCGTGCTCCCTCCTCCTATTACAGGAAGCACACACATACACCCCCACTTCCTTGTTACACTCTTCTGTGCTCGAAGCATGTAGTTTTGTCTTTTTCTTACTGTGTGTATACATGATGGGTGTCCATGAGTGTTCATGTATGGCTGTGAACCCGTGTGCCATGCTGTGAATGTGATGGTTAGGTGACAACCTTGGGCATTGGTCCTTGAATCCGGCAGGGTCTCTTTTATTTAATTTAAATTAATTTACCCCCTCTTCTTCTCTGGAATTATAGGAGGTTGTAATCTACCTGATGTAGGTACAAGAAACTGAATTCAGGTCCTCTGCAAGAGCACCCAGTGCTTTTAACCACTGAGCCATCTCTCCAGCCCAAAGCAGGGTCTCTTGCTGTTCACCACTACTACATCAGACTACCTGGAATAAGCTTTAGGGGATTCTCTTGCCTCTGCCTCCAATCATCCCACACTGGAATTACAGATGTGCACTATTGTGCCTGTTTTCCATGGATCCTGGGGATCTAAGCTCAGGTCCCCATGCTTATGTGTCCTCTACAAAATGCCTCTGACATTCAGGAGCTTCATTTGCAACCCCAAGAGATATTTTGTCATAGAGCCTCGGCCTCAGGCACATCTTACTATAAAGGCCCCACCCCTACAGCTTACCGCAAACATGCCATGCCACAGCCCAGCATCCTTCTTGAAGTCTAAAACATTTACCACGGCCTCTCCTAGAAAAGAGAGATAGAGGGAAACAAGAGGAGGTCATGCTGAGCAGGAAATGCCAATCACATTCATGCCCCTCCTGAAAAACAATCAGGAGATCAGAGTCTCTGGTTGCTGAGACCCCTACAAACTGGCTGGAGGAGGGTGACAGGGTGATGTGGCCATTACAGAGACACTAAGGTAGAAACACTTTAGCATTTAGGGGCATCATTCAAGAGGTTTTTCCTAGTGAAATAAGGAACATGTATTTGTTTTAGAAACTGGAATTTTCACAAATATATGTAAAAATCATACTTCTTTGAAAAACATGAAATATTGTTCTATATAAAACCCCATTACACACACACACACACACACACACACACACACACACACGCCTTTTTCTAGGTATATCTACAGATAGATTAACAACAAAATAAAACAGGTACACATAAAATTGCATCTAATTGTTTTCACTCGATGATAAATTTCTCCATATTTCTAATACTCAAGAGCTTGAGTCTCAGTGCCCCAGGGCAGACCCTTTGAATGAACATACTGGAACTGGACCCTGTCTGTGACATTATGATTCTTCTCATACATGCATATGCACATATTTAAAATCAGATAAAAATGTTGCTCTGAAATGCACACAGTCACCCTTCACTCTACAAAGGGAAATAAAACACTGAAAAATGAATGTTACTAAGAACATCTGGAAGTACATGCTGAAGCCAGATCTGGAAGCCCAGGCCCATGATTTTGGCACAAAGGGGCTTGAGGTGGAGGCCAGCCTGACTTGACTGTAATTATGCAATATATATTTATATACCAAAAGGTTTACACTCTTTTTTTTGAGACAGGGTCTCATCTCATACCATAGCTCAGGCTGGCCTAGAACTCACTATGTATCCCAGGCTAGCCTCAAACTGACACTGTTCCTGCCTGTGTCAGTATGTCAGGACTACAGCTGTGGACCACATCACCTGGCTCAAAAGGTTTTCTGTTTTAATTTGCACCTCTGGACCAATACTTAGTTGGAAGCTCCACATGGGAAGATGGAGACATCTAAGCCCCACAGTACAAAACACATGGTTAATTGAGGTTTTCTATTTCTGCACTCCAGAAATCAGACTTAAGATCTGGTTTGTCCAGAAGTTTATTTAAATTACAAAAATTTTTTTTT